>NW_023270268.1:40236727-40263836 GCF_011800145.1 Mirounga leonina
GGCCTTGAGACAAGTGCATTAATTGCTGGTGTGAAGAGTATCTGGGGTGTTCTTTTTCTCTGTTCTTGCAACCAGCAACATTAGTGATTATGTCTGCTCTCTCAACCTGGGTCTTAGAGTAAAGAAAAGCATAACAGGGAACTTAATCAGTGATGGATATGTATACAGAATAAATGAAGTATTAATGTCTGTTGTTTCCTACAAGCTACTAAGATTTTGAGTTTGTAATTTCAGCAAATAGAAGTCATAGAAACTAATAAAGAATTGTTAGGGTCATATTTTGAATTATTATTTTAAGTATTTTCTAGTTAAATAAGCTCAAAATAACACTGGGAAAGATTTATCAAATGTATTAATTTTCAACTAGAATGCAAAATGAAATCTCAAGCTTTTACAAACACAGTAGAAACTAGAAAGTCATTCTAACTACATTATGTATTTAATGTCTTAATGGCCTTTAAATATATCTAGGTATTATACAAAATAATTTTAACTCACAGATCAGGAGACATCTTCATTGATGCCACTTCTTCCAACGTAGACACCTTTCACTGATATAAAATAGTTTCATTTAGGGGCACCTGGGTGGCTCTGTTGGTTAAGCATTTGCCTTTGGCTAAGGTAGTGATCCCAGGGTCTGGGCATCAAGCCCTGCATCAGGCTCCCTGCTCAGCAAGGAGTCTGCTTCTCCCTCTGCCCCTCTCCCCTGCTCATTCTCTCTCTCTCCCTCTCACTCTCTTCCTCTCAAATAAATAAATATCTTTAAAAATAAATAAATAAATAAATAAATAAATAAATAAATAAATAAATAAATAAATAAATACATAAAAAGTTTCATTTAATAAATCCCAAACTTCTTTCTGGAAATTTCTATTCACTTTTCCTGGTTTTATTTTTGCTATGCAGACGTAACTCCTACTTACTTATATAAAGCACTTCAAATGTCTAATATTTGAAAAGAACAAAATATTTTATTTTATTTTTTTAAAGATTTTATTTATTTATTTGAGAGAGAGAATGAGAGAGAGAGAGAGAGCATGAGAGGGGGGAGGGTCAGAGGGAGAAGCAGACTCCCTGCTGAGCAGGGAGCCCGATGCGGGACTCGATCCCGGGACTCCAGGATCATGACCTGAGCCAAAGGCAGTCGCTTAACCAACTGAGCCACCCAGGTGCCCCAAAACGAAATATTTTAAATTACTTTTTTGTAACTGCTGAATCCATTCCATTTTTCTCTACTCATTTTCAAATGTATGCTAACTAGAATGCTTCTTGAGAATTTCTTCTTTTTGAAGTTCTGTGCTTCTTGAAAGCATATTTTTCAATAATATAACCTAATTTGCATAAATTGTTTTGGCAAACACTTAAAAAATAGGTATGTTAAATTGCTAACTTTAATTGTGTTTATTGTCTTCTAATATCCTTAACTTCTTTTTCTAATTCTTCCATTAAGCCTCACCTCCCCTATCCCTTGTCCTTAGGAATTTTATATTTGGTTCTAAGGCTCATATCCAAATTAAATATTGTATTTTTAGATTTGATCTGCAATTTCCTATTCTTATTGAAGTTGTTTTGGATCATGAAACAATCAGAGATTCTATTAGAAATATGTTACTACTACAAGTATTATCTGTCCTTTAAATTCTGAATTTGCATTAATGTCATTAATAAAAATGTAGAAAAGAACACATAGGACCTCTGACAAATGCCCTCCGGGGTGACAGCAATTGATTTATGAAGATTTTCTAGTTCTGAACATTATTAGTAGTCCACATTCATTTCCTGATCTCCATCCTATTTTGTGGCATTTGGTTCCCTAAGTCTCAAGAGGAATTTTGTCACAAAAGATTTCCAAGTAAATAGAAATAAATTTAGTGAATTTGTCCGGACAGTTTGAAGGATACAAAGCAAATGCTATGCTTGGGGCTTGTTTAAAGTAGTCAGGAACAATACTAGCCCTGTCTGGGACATAGGAGATGCTAAGAATCATTTCTCACTTGAGTATAAAACATAAAAAAAAAAAAAAAATCAGAGAAAACAGCATGCATATAGGGAGATAGAGATATCCAAAGAATGGGTGAAAGGCATTCAAACAAATAACAGGGAATCAACAAAATTATTTGGCAAGTAAGAGGTGCCCATAAATTTTGTTTAGACAGCAAGTAGATGGATGAAGCATATGCTCTTTAACTCTTCCATAAGGACTAGAAAGTTTTCTTCAGTGGATATTCAGTTATCCAGGTAAGGTATAAGGCAGCTCTTTGGATACACCAGTCTCAGTACCACCTGAAATATTTATACTTACCAATAAAGGTAAAATCTTACCAGTTTTGCATCTTCTCCCTGTTCAAAATGAACAGCAGCGTTATACAACAATAGTACCTAATAGTTGGGACATCCATTACTGATCTGTACCTATTTTCAAAATATTTTATTGTATCTGTCTAAAAAAAATGTCTTCCTTTAAGAAAATTTTAAATTATTCTACTTATAACATTTGCTGAATGATTAGTGTAAATCTGGATCAGATTTCTGAAGAAGTACCAATTCATCCAGTTTAGAATAGCCAAAGAAAAATTTATAATGAAAATCTGCCATAATTCAGTCGCACAATTAGCACATTTGTTATCCACACTATTTCTTTACAACTATGTGGATTTTATGTTTTGTATTCCATAGTGCCTTCATGACCTTGTCCTTAAAAAATATTTCATTTTTGGGGGCGCCTGGGTGGCTCAGTCGTTAAGCGTCTGCCTTCAGCTCAGGTCATGATCCCAGGGTCCTGGGATCGAGCCCCACATCAGGCTCCCTGCTCCGCGGGAAGCCTGCTTCTCCCTGTCCCACTCCCCCTGCTTGTGTTCCCTCTCTTGCCGTGTCTCTCTCTGTCAAATAAATAAAATCTTTAAAAAAAAAAGTCATTTTTTAAAACAGCAGTCTTTGTAACAAAATAAAACTGTTATATCAAAAAAATGATCAAAAAGTTTGAAATAAGGAAAATAATTCATACAAAGGCATAAGCTATTCAAGCCACTTAAAGTAAATATGTTTCAAGGAAGCTTACGGGTAAAATATAATAGTTTTAATTCTTTGCTTGCACATTGTCATTGACTTGTAAATGATATCAGGATGGACACAACAGAGGTAAATGAAAATTTCTAGGGAAAATTGCCTTTCTTGGAGAGTATGCTTCCCTCAAAAAGGGTGATATCAATTTATGAAAGTAAAAATGTTCATTATTTTCTTGGAAAATTCTCATTATGGTGAAAACCGATAAAGTAGTAATGTTTGCCATAAAAGCCTTTTTATCTGAGCTGCTAAATGGAACATTGAAGAAAGAGCCTTGTGGAAAAATCATAGAGAAACCATTTAACATTTAACATCTGCACATTCTTTACAATCCAAGGCTATGTAATTTTCTGCAAAAAGGAGGAAAGGAGACTTAATACTTAATAAATGAATCTAAGATGTAGGACTGAGTGTATTTAACTTTTAAAATTGACTAAGACTAGTAGTAGCCAAAAATTCATTCTGTTCTTGTTTTATGTGTTTTCTTTATTAATGCCTTGCAGCAAATTTTAAATATTTAATTTTAAATTCAACTCACCTTATTAATAGGGGGTGGGAGGGAGGGATTGGACAATGACATTTTATAGCCAGTAAATTTAATATAAGTAGGACTCTCATCATTTCAGGGATATAGAGGGAAAAAAAATGAGCTACCAATAATAAGAAAGACTTTTACTATTAATAAGGAAGTGAATGCTGAGTGAAGTTCAAGTTCTAATAGATGGGACAGTAAAAATGACTTACTTTTATTTAAATTATTTTCTTTTTTTTTTTAAGATTTATTTATTTATTTGAGACAGAGAGAATGAGAGAGAGAGCACATGAGAGGGGGGAGGGTCAGAGGGAGAAGCAGACTCCCTGCCGAGCAGGGAGCCCGATGTGGGACTCGATCCCGGGACTCCAGGATCATGACCTGAGCCGAAGGCAGTCGCTTAACCAACTGAGCCACCCAGGCGCCCCTTTAAATTATTTTCTAAAATTTTTCTTTTTATATAAACTTTCACGTGTATTCAAAGCAAGTGCCACGTCTGCACAGGAAAAACACACAGGTCAATTCAACTCTTTATGCCTGTGTTGTATGTGCTTCTACAGTACTGTTATCTCTGACACAGTAAGACAGGTAACTTAGCCAATTCAATAAACTAGAGCCCACCTGAGGGGAAGAAAAGACATGGTGAATGGTCATCATTTCTATTCAGTAATGGATCTAACGAAAATGAGAATTTCTGTTTATTAGAATTTCTGCATTTTTCAAAGTCAGTGATTCCATGCTGAAAAAAGCATACTGAAAGCCTTATTCCTAGTTTAAAAGAGAGAGAGAGAGAGAGAGAGAGAGAGAGAGAGAGAGAAATCCCTGTTTAAAATTAGTTAGAATCAGTATCAACAGTAAAATTTCCTATTGGGAGGCTGATGAAAGAGATTGAGAGAAGTTTCACCTCTTAAGATAGCAACACTTAAGTTATAAATTTTATCTTCCTGACAATACCTGCTTTCAAATTATTTTTTTCTATATATGGGACATGTAATTTAATTCACTCTACTCTGTCCCATATATAAAGAACGTATCTTTCTGCTTAACTCTGGAATGCCCTTAGAATTTTGAGAAAATAGTATTTGTAAAGTCCAGAGTAATGGAGCTCCTGCTGATTCCTGACCATCCCACCGGGACATGGAGGGAACTGTAGGAGTGAAGGTAACTGAGAATATATAGAAGGGAAAGTTCTGGACTAAGTTGTTCTATTCAAAGATGTATGTTTCTAGGAGTCAAACCTTAGGAGAAGATCATGAATTCCAGAGAAGTTTCTACAGTGGCAGCTGAAACAAGCAGCAGAATTAACTGCCAAATATTTTGTTGTTTCTCAAGCACTTTTATTTCTGCTATCTCAGAACAAAAATCATTCTGTGGATAATATCATCTCTATTCTCAATTATTTGGGCTGGTAAAACAAGCAATCGACCAATTTAACTGAAGGGTCATCTTCATGTATCTGGACATTTCCTATGTATTGATTAGAGCCAGAAAGTTTGTATGATTTTCATTCTCAGTCAGAAACTTGCCCTGTGGGGCGCCTGGGTGGCTCAGTTGGTTAAGTGACTGCCTTCGGCTCAGGTCATGATCCTGGAGTCCTGGGATCAAGTCCCGCATAGGGCTTCCTGCTGAGCAGGGAGTCTGCTTCTCCCTCTGACCCTCCCCCCTCTCATGTGCTCTCTCTCAAATAAATAAATAAATCTTAAAAAAAAAAAAAAAGAAACTTGCCCTGTGAAATCTCCCAGGATAGAAGAGTTAGCATTTTCCATCTAATCAAAGTTCCTTCCCCTTAAAGGGTCAGCTGCTGACAGAGTCAGGGGAATTCCTTGGCAACTGTAATTCTGATGGGTTATTTGTAAGTTAATTAACAATACATAAAGTTCCCTATCTTTGCCATGAAAAGCACAATTCTAACGAGTCTCCTTCCATGGGACCTGTGGCTTACTTTGTTTTCTGGTATGTGATGGATATGTGATGGATAGGCACCATCTCTATGTCTTTCTATTTGCACCTGACTGTTAATAGAGACAGACAGGGAGTGAGCCTGGGTTAGGATTATTAATCACAAAGTTTCTGAAATGCCACAGTGGAGTTGGCCGCACGGCCATGACCTCTTTTTCATAATGCCCTAACGAATCACGTAATGACATTGTATATGGAACACACTAAGTCTATCAAGTAGATGTCAGCAGAGGCAAGAGGCACTAGGTCATTTTTGAAAAGACTAATGCTTGAGTGAGAGTTACACTGTGTTTGGCTGGGAAACATGAGCGTAGTGGGTTGGGCAAAGAGCTGAACTTTGCTCAGGCTCTAAGCTGGGAGGAGGAACCAGATGAGCATCTCATAAAAATGACAGCTTGAGTTTACTTTGAAGATGTTTACAAGAGATTCACTTATCAACTCAGAAATAAAAGTTCAAATTTGCTCTTCTCTGTCTGGCTCAATAGAGAATCATATGATAGAGGCATGAAACATACAGACTAGAAAGAGGGAAAGTGATTTCAGAAATGCTGCAGAGCCGCCTAGATACCCATGAAAGAATAGGGGTATATAACTACTTCAGCCCACTGCTTCAACCATTGAGATTGCACAAATGGTAAATCCAGCACTTCTTGGAAGGTTAATATCACTTGAAAATATATTAGGCATAACTAGTATCGTGGGCTTAAGTGTGTAATTATTTCAATGATCCACATCTTGATAATATCCCAGATAAATTTTGCATAAGGTAACTGCTGTTATAGTATCAAGTTTCTAATTCCAAATCTTGCTCTATTTTAAGTATTTAAAGATAGAGGAGAAATATACATATGAGAATGATCCCTAACAAGAATCCCTACATGGAGAAAATCTAACTATATATGACCAAAATTACCTAAAATATTATGCAAAATATATATTTTATTTTGTATAATGAACCCCTAGTAGTAATGAATCTAGTAAAAGCTATTTCTATTGTTATGAAAATAATATATATGTAATATAATGAGAGAAGCTACAGTAAATTTCAAAGAATTGAAAAATGACCAATAAGTTTGCCACCTGAGGAAACCACTATGTATACATTAGCATTTTTCCTTGCAGTAGTTTCCCTGTGTATTTTATAGTTTCGAAGAAAAAGACTGTGCTGGTTATGTAATAGAATAGGAAGAAATGAAACGATATCCATATATGGCAATATGGATAGTTCTCAGGAACACAATCTTGATATCAAAACACAAAACAAGTTGCAGAACACTATATATTATAATGTGATAACACTATGATGCCATTTACAAATGTTATAAAACACCTATAAGAAAAATATATAGCATGTTTATGTATGCATGTTTATGGATATGTATACATATATATAAAGTGTGTACATATAAAGTGATAAAATAGAAATTACTAAATTATACTTTCCTTTATAAAATAATTTTTATAAATTTTACACAGCTTCATTATCTATCCCTCTCTTTATCTTTTTTTTTTTTTTAAGATTTTATTTATTTATTTGACAGAGAGAGACACAGCAAGAGAGGGAACATGAGCAGGGGGAGTGGGAGAGGGAGAGGCAGGCTTCCTGTGGAGCAGGGAACTCGATGCGGGACTCGAACCCAGGACCCTGGGATCATGACCTGAGCTGAAGGCAGACGCTTAACGACTGAGCCACCCAGGCACCCCATATCTCTCTCTTTATCTTTTAAAAGTCTAATGAACATTTACTTGTGGTATCTAGCTCTTGCGTGTCTCTGAGCTTTATCGCCAACTAGGGGAATTGTGTGTTGGGACAAATGAGGTTCCAGCAGAGTTCTAGTGAGGGTCCCTAAAGGAGATTCACAGAGTAAAAAGTTAATACGCCTTTCATTCCCTTTTGCCTACTACTACCAAACTCTTACTAAACCCGGGCACCTTAATATTAATAACCTCTCAGAAAAATAACGATAATATGTATTTTGATTTGTTGAATTTATTTGGAGAAGAAGGCAGAAGTAAAAGATAGGATGGTTTGAGGTGTAAGGCTGTATTCTCATATGAAATTAAATTTTCTTTTTCTTATCATTTAACTTCATTTGAACATAATTTCCCTGTTATGCTTCCCTTTTCTTATTTTCTTCTCCCAGCTCTTCTTTTCTTCCTTCTCTGCTTTACTGTCTTTTTCAGATGTCCAAAAGTTTGGGAGGAAAAAAAGTTAAGAATGATCTGGGGCAGTGGAATGAAAAATTGGAGAAGCATGCCCTTTTACTTTACAGTTTGAGAATAGCTGTAAATTTTAAATAAAGTTTTAAGTAATAAAAAGAAAAGGAAAGAAGAAATCTACGACCAATAACTTTGCTAGAAATAAATCACAGATATGATAAATGGGACTCTAAAATTAAAGGAAATTGTCAAAAAATTCTTTTTTTTTACATGTATGATTAGTAGGACCATTGTATAAATTCACTGATTCTTTCAAAAAGAAATGAAAGCCATTTAAAAGGTATAGGGCCTTATCTTCTAATACAAAGAACTACTTAGGTCTTTCCATAATAAAATGATGACATTTCACCCATTTTCTCTGTCCTTTCATTTTTTTCAAAGCAGCTGGAAGAACAAAAATTAAAATTAAAGCAAAAAGGTTTTCTATAGGCTTGTCAGGTGAAATTTCATTGAAGGAGGCAGCTAGTTATGTATGTTTCCATTTCAAGGAGTGTGTCAAATGTCAGGAAAACTTTTGGGTCCTGAAACAAAAGTACAAGTTTTTTCACATAAGTTGTCCCGATTAGTATAAAGTCATTCAAGCAAAATATAATAGTTCTAATTTACATAATTTAGTTGAAAAACTGAAATATTTCCAGGCAGATCACCAGCCTATTTGTTCCCTTTTAAAAAGTAATCCTCAAATTTGGTAGTGAATCAAAATCAGACTAGCAATTGAGAGATGCTTCTTGTGTCCCCCTGCTCTATTGGGTTCCATGATACAAAGTTCTCTGGAAGGGAAACTAAAAGCAAAATTTGGCTTGCCTTTCCGTTGTATGTGTTCTTTGATGAACTATATTTACGTAGTTATCAAGTTCTAAAATTGTAGAACTGGATGTGTATTTAGCAACAAGTCTAATGTCTCTAAAGCAGTATTCATGGAAAGAAAACCCTTCTATGTCTATTATAATTAACCCAGCACACTAAATGTTTTATTATTGCAATTTTGCCAAAAGCAAATGACTGAGAAAATAAATTTTACTAAAAGGTAAGAAATTTAAATATAAGGAATATCAAGGTGTTAGTTTTCTTTTTGCATTCCAAATCCAGCTCAATAAATTGACCCTAGACAACTATTAAAGATACATCTTTTTGGGGTGCCTGGGTGGCTCAGTCGTTAAATGTCTGCCTTCGGCTCAGGTCATGATGCCAGGGTCCTGGGATCGAGGCCTGCATGGGATCAAGCCCCGCATCGGGCCACCTGCTCAGCAGGAAACCTGTTTCTCCATCTCCCACTCCCCCTGCTTGTGTTCCCTCTCTCGCTGTCTCTCTTTGTCAAATAAATAAATAAAAATCTTAATTTTTTTTTTATTTTTTTAAAGATTTTATTTATTTGAGAGAGAGAGAATGAGAGACAGAGAGCATGAGAGGCAGGAGGGTCAGAGGGAGAAGCAGACTCCCTGCCGAGCAGGGAGCCCGATGCGGGACTCGATCCTGGGACTCCAGGATCATGACCTGGGCCGAAGGCAGTCGCTTAACCAACTGAGCCACCCAGGCGCCCAATAAAAATCTTTAAAAAAAAAAAAAAAGATAGGGGCGCCTGGGTGGCTCAGTCGTTAAGCGTCTGCCTAAGGCTCAGGTCATGATCCTGGGGTCCTGGGATCCCCGCATCGGGCTCCCTGCTCAGTGGGGAGTTTGCTTCTCCCTCTCCCACTCCCCCTGCTTGTGTTCCTCTCTCGCTGTCTCTCTCTCTCTCTGTCAAATAAATAAATAAAAATCTTAAGAATAAAGAAAGATATATCTTTTTTTAAGAACAACTTTTTTATATCTGATAATGAAAAATAAAGGTTAAAGGGCTGTTTCAATCTTTGTAGTTTTTAGTACTCAATATTTAAAATTGTTTTAATTACCTTCTATTAATGTGATGTGAGTATAATATATATAGAACACAGTTGTTTTGCTACTGGCATTTAATGAAAAAGAGCAAGAAAAAATGTAGCAATATCACATATAGATATGGTATATGTATATGTGGCCTTTTATCATTCCACATTCACTTCAAATATTTATACTCACAAAACTATTTCTTGGCATCCAGTAAAATCTTTCTCTAAATCCATCCTGTTCTGACTTAATCAATCATTCATGGAATGGATGCTGCCATACTTTGTGAAAATCCATGTTTCCTCCCTTCCGCAGAAATAATTTTATTATTTTCCTCTCAAGGCCTGCTTAATGAAGCTGGCTTACATACATCTCTCAGGAATAGAGTGTAGGTGGAATCTTGTAAATCTTAAGTAAGATCAGTTGGTAACTACCTTTCTCATTCATGGAGGTTCTGTTCTTTATGTATTCCTAAATGCAAAGAGAAATATTCAGTGATAATGGTAACCTAAAGAATATTAGTGACGTCTTTTCAGGCTTATCTTTAGTGATTTTCTTTATTTCCCTGCTTTCTTTCCTCAGATCTATCTAAAAATGAAACATGACATTGTTCACAGTCTACTTAAGATCCTTTCTTCTTTTTTATTCATAAAACTCCCTGTTTTGTTTTTTCCTCATATTTATCTGACAGTTCCTTCACAATTTCCTGCTTAACTCATTTCCTAGAACTACACCTTAATGGGCAGTGCAGTTCTTAGGAGACACAAGGTCCCTTCTCATTTCAGTCTTCTGGACAATGTAAATTCAATTAGCTAAAAAATACAGGGGATTAGTTATCTTCTTAGATTATATTCATCCCACAAGCTCCAAAATTGTAACTGAATATTCTGCTAGACATGTCTGCTTAGAAATCACTTAGGCACTTCCAAATTTTTTAAAACGAAATCAAATCTTTGTGTGCAAGACTTACCTCTCATCAGAGGTATAGACTACTTTGTTTTTATACAAAGCCTGTGCTCACTTTTTCCAGGCACATAACTAGATTATATTTCCCATTGGACGTAGTCATATGTCTGTGAAATAACTAAATAGATGTTATTAAAAGTGATGGTAGGGGCACCTGGGTGGCTCAGTTGGTTAAGCCTCCGACTCTTGACTTCAACTCAGGTCATGATCTCAAGATTGTGAGTTCAAGCCCGGAGTCAGGCTCCACACTCAGTGAGGAGTCTAACTTCTTTCTTTCCCTCTCTCTCTCTCTCTCCCCCCCTTCCCTCTCCCTCTCTCTCTCTCTCTCTCTCTCTCGATCTCCCTCCCTCCCTCCGCCCCTCCCCATGCTTGTGCGCATGCTCTCTCTAAAATAAATAAATCTTAAAAAAAAAAGTGATGGGAGCTAAGATCTGTACCATCCACATAAACCCTCCCCATGAGTAATCTTTTATTCCCTCTGTTTACCTTTCTGCTAGTTGATTGGAGAGGACCTACAAGCACCTAGGTGGTTGAACTTGAAATTCTTTTTTTTTTTTTTTTTAAGATTTATTTATTTGAGAGAGAGAGCACATGAGCAGAGGGAAGGGCAGAGAGAGATGGAGCTAAGCAGACTTCCCACAGAGTTGGGGCCCTGATGCTGGGCCCAATTCAGGACTCAATCCCTGGACCTGAGACCATGACCTGAGCTGAAACCAAGAGTTAGATGCTTAACCTACTGAACCACCCGGGCACCCTTGAACTTGAAATTCTAAATGGCCACAGGGAATGCCCCTCACCCAGGATACTCACATTGAATTGAGGTATAAACTAGAAATAATATATGTATTGTGTTTAGCCACTAGGAAATCAACATTTATCTATTACATTAACTAGTGTTATTTACATTACCTCAAGACTCTTACTTTCCCTGAAAATAAATTCCATGTGCTCAAGCATATAATATAAAGCCCTTTGCCATCTAGTTCCTGATTACTTTTTCATCTCAATTTTTGCCTCCTGAAAACCTACTCCCTAAACAGAATATATAACCCCTCTTCATCCTGCATGTGTCTATAGTGTCTTTAGGATGGAACCAAGATGTCACTTCTTTGAGCTTTCATACCCCTTGCAAATCTAGGCCAAATGGCCTTTGGGGGAATCTTATAGTATGGGGCACGTACCCCTGTCTTAGTCTGATAGTCTGCTTTAATCTCCCATTAGTCTGTACATTTCTTGAGAGCAAGGGCTACATTCCCCATTATTAAATATCTAATACTTAGCATAATACCTGGGATAAAGCTGATATATAGTGTGTGCTTATGGAAAAAAATAATTAAGTTAGAATATACAATTATAGGTAGACAAATATAATTAATTAAATGATTAAATATAACTCAAAATGTGATGAGTCAGACACTAGGATCTGCTTATAGCTGTAGTATAATGTAGTATAACTCCTAAACTGGAGTTCCAATCTTGACTCTAATACTGACCAGGAATGTTACAATATTCTAAGCCATAGTTTCTTCCTAGTAAAGCAGAGCTGGTATTACTAAACTCATTGCCTGCTTGAAGATCGAATATTAAGATATAACTATGTGTGGTAGATGATTAATTGAAGGTAGCTATCACCACTGTTAACATGTACTCGGTCACTAAAACTTAGGTGATTGATACAGACAAATGAGATATAGAAGCATTATGTATATATATTGGTAAAAACACTTGAGAGGAAGGTAGGGATCTCATTTTATCTGTTACCAGGTATACAAAAACAACATCAGATGTGAAACAATAAGTATAACCCTTAAACTTTTGAGGTCCCAATTTTACTATTATTAATAATATTTAATAACTTGGGGCACCTGGGTGGCTCAGTCGTTAAGCATCTGCCTCCAGCTCAGGTCATGATCCCAGGGTCCTGGGATCGAGCCCCGCATCGGGCTCCCTGCTCCGCGGGAAGCCTGCTTCTCCCTCTCCCACTCCCCCTGCTTGTGTTCCCTCTCTCGCTGTCTCTCTCTGTCAAATACATAAATAAAATCTTTAAAAAAATAATATTTAATAACTTAAGTACATACTGGATATGCTATGTATCAGTCACTGTGTTAGGTTTTGAGGGCAATGTGGTACATAAGATAGACAAATTCCTGACAGTAAAGGTCTTAGATACTGATAGGGGATAGAGACAAGTAAACATAACATTGTCATAAGTGCCATGGAGAGCAAGCACAGGAAATCCCATGGAAGGGTCTCTTCACCTATACTTGAGAGATTATTTTCAAGAAGGATAGGGCATGTAAGCTAAGACATTGAGAATCAGTAACCTGATATTATACAATAATCAATATCATGGTCCCGAGTGATACTGGATGGTGATCAGGAAGGACCATTTCAGTTGTAAGGTGCATAATGAGGAAACACAGAAAAGAGACATGGTAAAGAACACGCAAACAGATAAATCTGGGCAGCAGCAGTTGTGCTAGGCTAGTGTGGAAACAAGCCAGCAGAAGTAGACGAGCTTGTAAGCCATTTTATGAATCATATGAAATATCTGATGCTTCGAACAGAGGCGGACACATTCAGATGGGTGTTTTTTAAAAAAATCATCCTGCAAAGAACGGGTTGGAGTCAGGTAATCTTGGAAAGCAAGACCAGTCAGGAAGCACCTGAAGGAATAATTAAGGAGAGAGACAGTGGTGACCTAAGTTTCAGTAATAATTTGGGGAACAGAGAGGTACTATTAACATATAATTTTTAAAATGTTACAACATGACTTTCATACTAATGAAGAGGGAACTCGGGAAAGATTTTTATTCATTTAATTGATGGAGAAGCATCAAGATGATAAAGCAAGCGCAAAAAAAAAAAAAAAAAACAAAAACATTTTGAAGAATTGGCTATTTATAGACATTATTTTATTTTATTTTATTTATTTTTCGAAGATTTTATTTATTTATTTGACAGAAGAGAGTCATAGCAAGAGAGGGAACACAAGCAGGGAAAGTGGAAGAGGGAGAAGCAGGCTTCCCGTCGAACAGGGAGCCCGATGCGGGGCTCGATCCCAGGACCCTGAGATCATGACCTGTGCCGAAGGCAGACACTTAACGACAGAGCCACCCAGGCGCCCCTATAGACATTATTTTAGAAAGAGGAATGCAAAAATCAGATTCAGGTGAGATGCAAAATCAGTTAATGTCTGACAGGGTTAAGAAACCACAACTTTTGTCATCCCTTTTTTTTCCAGACAGGTATCTTCAAGTTACACAGTTTCATTGTGTCCAGGCTTCAAAAGCAGGCACTTTCTCCTAGATAATTGCCTTGGTTAAGCTTGTTAAAAAATGCCCCCTACATGACATTGAAAGTTCATGCCATTCTTTTGTCCAAGTTTTGGATATATTTTCTATAGTACACAAATATTTTAGATACTTTTTAGGAATAGTGTGGATAGAAATGGTAATTAATTGGATGTTAGGGTCATAGAGCTATAGATTAAAAATATTAAGCAGGCTTCAGTGTTGAACAACTAATTGGATGGATGAAAGTCCTTCATTCACACAGAGAACACAGAAGATGGAATAAGTATTTTTGGGGAGAAGGGTGTACTGGGTTGGGAAAGGAGAGAGGAATAAGAAAACATAAGTTTAAAAAAAAAAGCTTCCTTCTCTCTCTCTCAAAGTGTTCATATAAGTGTTATATGTGTTTAAAAGTCTCTGTATTCTGTAAAGCAAGATAATGTGGAATGCAGTATTGATTGTTCTTAGCTTATCTAGAAATAAAGATTTTGTCATTTAGGTTTGTAAGGGCATCAGAATTAACATGTACAGTATGCATATCTTTTTAACTGTATGATTTGTCGTGGTAAAACCGGAGAGTTTTTCTTTATTTTCTATTACCCATCACTTTATCTATTGTCATCATTATTTGCCTGATAATTGTCACCATACATAGCAGCAACACACATTTTTAAGGCACTTGTATGTTTTCATTATCCTGCTTTCCCTCAAACATGCAAACAAGTATGAACTAGCTCCTGTTCTCAAGGGATTTTAAGTTATGATCTAAGTTAAAGATACATAAAGATGATCTTTACAAGGTTACCAGGTACACATCTTTTCTCCTCAGTGCCTAGCAATGTATCTGAGATATGCAACAGGAGATCAAAAATGTGTGTTGAATTATGGAAATAATTCCATCCAGACAGTAGAATATCACTCAACACTGGAGCTATCAAGCTAAGAAGAGAAATGGGGGATTTATAAATGCATTTACTGAGAGAAAGAAGCCAATCCAAAAAGGCCACATACTATATCATTCCAAATATGTGACAAAAGCAAAGTTGGAGACACTAAAAAGATCACTGGGTAATAGTGGGTGGGAGAGGGAGAAGGATGATTAGGTAGGGCACAGATGATTTTTAGGGCAGTGAAAATACTCTGTATGATATTATAATGATTGATTACACATTTGTCCCAATCCACAGATGTATAACACCAGGAGTGAATCCCAATGTAAACTTTGAGTGATTATGATGTGTCAGTGTAGGTTTATTGGTTGTAATGCATGTATCCCTCTGGTGGGAGATGTTGATAAACGGGGGATGCTAGGCATGTGCGGGGGCAGGGAGTAAGTGAAATATCTCTGTACCTTCCCTTCAATTTTGCAAGGAACCTAAACATGCTCTAAAAATTTAAGTCTTTTTTAAGTCACAAATATTTAGGAAATATTTAGGAAATAAAGCTCAAAAATCTTTTGGAATGAATGAATCAATAGATGAGTGAATGACTAAAGGAAGGATTCACTTCAAGCTATGTTGTCAAAGACCTTGACAGTCTGTTCATGGAGTTTATTTGATAGAAATTCTATACGTGAAAGCAAATAAGGGAGCAAATCAATTGCTATAAAAAGGAAAATTAACTTGACAGCAATGTAGAAAGGGAGTAGAGGAGAGTAGGCTTAGAAGCAGACAATCCAAGTTAGAAGACTTATGCAATTATCCATGAATTACTGTGTTTTCTCTTGCCACATAAAGTTGGTTGGCATGATAATTAAGTTATCTTTGCTGACGGTAGGTTCAGTCAGTAAGATGAAGATTCCATGACTTTTCAGTTAAAATATTTGAGAGAAATTAATATAACCTAAGGCTTATCTTCATCATATAAAGGGTATTACTGTAGGTAAGTAAAATTCTGGAATACTAGTAGTTCTAGTATGAAGTAAGCAGGGATTTAATTTCAAAGTATATATTTGCATAGTGTTTGTTCAATTATCTTTTTTTGAACTTTGGTATATTAAAGTAAACCATTGTTTAAACACAATTTTGTCCTAGCTTCAGTGAACACAAAGATAATGGCAGAGTAATTTGACAAATAGATTGGAGTTATAAAGCAATCTAAAACCATTTTTAAGAATTGGATGAGCCAAGGGTAATTGATTCTTGTATGTGAGCAGCGTATTGAAGAGGAACCCACCAGCAATCAAACACTCCGTTCTTTTCTAAATTAACCTTAATGAGAAAAGAAAAGTCATAATTTGCTTAGTGGAAAGACACTGGAACAGAAATTAGTTCACATAAGAGTAACGTGCTTTCTGTCTTTGATTTGTTCTGAGGGAACTTATTCAAGACACTTTAGCTAATCTCTAATTAAATATATGGGGGGGTGTGAAAGAGAGACTTTTTACATGTATTCTTGTAAAATTATGATGGGAAGTTTATATATGTCATACTTGGTTTTCTTAGTGATTTTTAGTTAAACATTTAAGCTAATTCTGTTGAAAAACGTCATTACATAGAATTAAAATATCTCTTTTCTTTATTGCAGAAATATGCCTTCCTTCCCTTTCTCACTCTCCATATCCTACTCTTTCCTATCAAACATACTTAGAAATCATATGTACCTACAGATTACATTATGAAATTTAGAATGAAAATGATTAGAATTAGAAAGTACCATTTCCTGAGCAAACATGCACAGAGTACTAATTCAATACTGCAGGGAAATTTTTTAAAGAGAAGAAAATTCTAGTCAAGAGGTTCTTTGCTGTACTTTCATATAATTTTTGACAAGTGAGAGTAGAATCATCTCCTGCCAACAGGACATAGGCTTTATCCAGTGATGTTTAGACCGGCTTGTACCAGTTTCCGACAGTTGATTGTGCCCATCAATCCCCAGCCCCACATGTTGTTTTCAGTAACCTGAAATCACCTGCAGTAGGAGTATTTTCATTAAAGAAATCAGCAAACACTGCACATCAGCGCTTCCTCCTACCCCATGTTGTTTTTCAGCCTTTACCAGCACATCACTGATGTTCTTTTGGTTTAATAACAACCATCCAACCACCCCTCTTATCCAAGCTCCACTAGGATTAATGAATGAATTTAACATTGTACATTGTGGCTATCGAAGGGGTTTCCTCATGAGCACAGTAAACTATGTTGGTTGCCTCCAAACTTTTCGAACATGCATTCTCCCTAATGTATGTGTATTCATTTAATTATCATTTGGTGAGTATATATGCACTGCTCTATTAATAAATTATTTTTCTATTATGTCCAGTTAGCCAACATACAGTACATCATTAGTTTTTGATGTGGTGTTCAACGATTCATTAGTTGTGTATAACATCCAGTGCTCATCACAACATGTGCCCTCCTTCATTTATTGCAGTCAAAAGAGTAAAAACAAGGATGTATAAGAATGTGTCAAAATATAACAAGTAACATTTGGAATTAATAACTTTATTTTTATGTATCAACTTTATAAAATCTTTGGGCCTTTACCATAGTTGTTGATACAAAATGAACAAACCTTTTAGAATTTTTTAAAAGAAAAAAAGAGTTTTATTTGGGCCCAGGTGAGGACAGCTGCCCATGATACACAATCTTCACAAAGAAGAGAGTGCTTTGGAGAAGAAAAGAGTGCTTTGGAAAAAGAAGAGTGTTATATATGATTTTTGTTTGTTTGGGTTTTGTGTGTGTGTGTGTGTGTGTGTGTTTACATCAAGAGTTACAAATCATCAGGACAAAGGACATTTCAGAAAATTACGAACTTTATTTTATGCTTTTAGTACGTACAAGGTTGCAAGCTTCAGAGGTTGGGAACAGAAATTAGGGAGATTTTTACTCTTATCTTTAGTTTGAAATGTTTCTTTTAGGTTATTTGCTAAAGAGCAGATGCACAATGTGTGCTCAGAACAGAAATAGAGCCCATGCTTTGAAGTTTGGTGAAGTCATTCTGGCCCTTACAAATATAGTTTCCCAGGGAGCCCATGAGTAGGGCCCACAAACATTAAAAGTTGAGAATTTCTTTTATCACAGTGCTCTAGATAACTTAATATTTTACGCAGCAGTGTGCTTGTATATGCTCTATAATTTCTGAATATTCATGTTTAGCACATTGGAAAAGTAATTTGAAGATTTATTTTTAAGTTTAGTTTGATACTTGGCTGTATTAGCTGTGATATCTGAAAATGATATATCACAAATATATATGATGTACATAAATATATACAAATAGAAGAATAGTATTGGATAAAATTAAAAGTATTACTTTCACAGGTATACTATATATATATGTAAAAACTTAAAATTGAGAGGTTAAAATCCTATTTTCTAAAAACTTGTATGCTTTTATAGATGAATCTGAAAACATGTGTGTTTAATATTAATAAGTGGCTTCCAGGTTTATTGAAGATAGTAATTTTGAAACATTTTTAAATAGAATATGTTTCAACTTTATTAAAAGTATAGATTAAATATATTTTAAGTCATACAAATTATTTTAGGTAACAAAATCATAAAATGTTGGAAAATACTCAAATATTCATATTTCTAAAGTGTTTCTTACTAACAAATTTCCTTCATAAAACATTGTTTTCTTGGGGTGCCTGGGTGGCTCAGTTGTTAAGCGTCTGTCTTCAGCTCAGGTCATGATCCCAGCGTCCTGGGATCGAGCCCCGCATCGGGCTCCCTGCTCTGCGGGAAGCCTGCTTCTCCCCCTCCCACTCCCCCTGCTTGTGTTCCTGCTCTCGCTATTTCTCCCTATCAAATAAATAAATAAAATCTTAAAAAAAAAAAAAGAAAAAAACACATTGTTTTCTTACTCATTTTAGAAGCATGACCTTTACATTTTAAGGATGGATCGTGTTTATATTTTCTAAAACATCTAAGTAGTATACTACTAACAGATATTTATCATCAAAAAGAATCAATATATTTGGAATACTTATATTTGTAAGAAAAAAAGTGGCATTCATTTTTATTCAATTATTTTAACTACTTTGCCAAAAGATAACCAGAATACTTATCTATGGTTAGAAAGATCTTCACAGATATTCTCTGTATACTTATAAACTATTTGTAAGTATACTATACATTTTAAAGATCTCATTTTGTGAAATTAATGACCTGGATGTTGGCATGTGTAATTTGTACACCTGATTTCTACCTATGTAAAGGGACAATAGTTTTTCTCTGAAAAACACTGTGAATGAAATTCATGCATGGTATGACCTTTGCACCTTGAGCCTAGAACATTTAGCTTGTTCTCAAAATATTTTTAAGGTATTATTTATTCTAAAAGACATACGTTTTCCAGCTCACCTTTTTTTTAGTAGCTTACCAAAAGCACTCTTTGATATATGAGTTTGTGAAACAAAATCTAGAAAATAAAATGAGACACATTAAAAATATCTGGACTGTCATGTAACTCTACAGTAAACCTCCCATAGTGCATAATTTTCTTACAATATATTTATTTAAGTCATCAATAATATATTCTTGCACCTGTCAACAGTGTATACTGACAAAAGAAAGTATTTTTATTTGTTTCTATTTTGTCTTCTGTGTACTATTCTAGCTAATTTCACTGCTTCAGTAGAATGAATGTTTCAGCAATGGTATATGGCCTTTGTCTTCATTATTAAGAAACATGAAAAGAAACTTCATTAATTTTCTGAAGTATTGCCAATGGGTTTTTGTCTTCTCTTTTAGCGTGGGTGCCCAATAAGAAAAACTGACCCTGCCACCTTTTAATAGATAACATGTTCTAAAATATTTATCATTCTTTATTACTGTTTTTTTAGTAGAAAGATTATTAAGTCAATTTTGCATTTTCTAAATATTGGTTAAGACTAGAGAACATAATCTATAAAACAACTTACCTGGATACAAAAAGACTGTCTTATAATGTAACTTACAGAAAAGTAAGGGAAGATGGCCCTTAAAATTCCTCTGCCCGTGGAAACCCAACACTTATTAAGGATATCCCACATAGCAAGAGGCCACGTGACTACCTAAGGAGACTAGTTCTACTCTACATATTAAATATTACTAAGGCCTAAGTTCTATCTTATTTTTAGGTTAAAAAATAATAATAGAAGGCCTTATATTTATCCCCTAGACCACAATTTGTTTTGTAACTTGGAAATAACTCTTTTATGTAAATGAATGAATTTACTGGTAATTCAGTGACTCTCAACTGTCAGTGTACCTAAGAAATACTCTGGTGCGCTTTAAGATGCACATTCTTTTTTTTTTTTTTTTTAAGATTTTATTTATTTTAGAGAGAGAGTGCACAGTGGGAGGAACAGGTGGAGAGAGACAGGCGGACTCTGGAAGTGTGTAATATAGAGAGTATTTATAAAAAAAAAATACTGCATGGAGCACAGAGTCTGGTGAGGAGCTCGATCCCAGGACCCTGAGATCATGACCTGGGCTGAAATCAAAAGTCAGATGCTTAACCAACTAAGCCACCCAGACATCCCTAAAATGCATATTCTTATGCCTTACTCTAGACCTACTGAATCAGAATCATTGGGAGGTGGTGTTAAAACCAGATAGCTAAATTTGGAAAACTCCCCTCGTGATTTTTTTTTTTATAAATACTCTCTATATTACACACTGATAGTTATTGATTTAAAGTATGCAAAGTTAAATCAATGGAGTAGAGCATAGGAGGATGAGGACACATGACTTGCCCAAGATAGGTCGTCTTCCCAGTATATACGTGCAACGTGCTGTTCTGAGGGTGTTATAGGTAGACAATATAAATAGCTCCAAGAAAGCTTTGTGTAAATTCAGGGCGATTGTGTATAGTGCCTAGCATTGCAGGTTCCTTTATAGGTGAAAAAGAATCATGAGATACAAAACTGTTACTTAAACAGAATCATTAAGTACTGTTTACTCTTTTAGTGGTATGTGGTTGTGTATTTGCCATATTACATTTCAAATTTAATTTTAAGACATTTGCTTTTTTTTTTCCCTCTCTTTTAATGTTATATCCACTAGTCATAGTGAAGTTTTCACAATATTTTCCTTTTCAGTTGGTTGTGCTAAGAGATAGCAAATTTAATTCAGTTTAGATTACTGTAAGGTAATTAGTCTTGGGATATGGGGACTGGGACATTGATCAGTCCTGCAGTACTGATGAGGGAAAATGATACAGAAGTGATTGTAGCAAAATAATTGTCAACATCAGACCCAGGGTGCAGCTTCAGAAAAGAAAACAAGTTAAAGTAAAGGAGCCACTGAGGATAAGAGAGAAAGCATGTTTTTAAGATGAGATTAGACATACTGTAGACGTAATGACATTGAAAGTTAGGCAGATGACAAGATAACAGGGCTCCCCAAAGACCAGGGGAGAGGTCGAAAAGTAAAATGGATTAGGAGTTACTAATAAAGGAGATGACTAATGTTAGAAACAAGAATAAAAATCTGTCATGCCATAATATCACAATTGGCTTGACCTTTAAGACAGATGTCTGATATTAAGGAATAAAAATTAAAGACTAAATTAAGGCAAAGTAAATTCAGCATTTTTAAAGGCTGTATTATCATAGATTTAGAAATTAGGCACAATATATTCAGATTCTTTAACTTTCTGAACTAAGCTTTTAACCTAAGTACATTTTCAGGTTTTTAATTCTTACCTTCTCTACTTCCAGTAACAAAGGGTATGACATATAACAAATGTGTAGTGACATAAAATACTTGAAATAATGTGCACATCTAAATTATGAACAAAATATTCTTAAAAATATTAAGCAGAAGAACTTTGAAACGGCTAAAGGAATTAGCCTAGCTTAATATCCAGAACTTTAGTCACACTTACTTTTTTTAAAAGAATACTTATTTCATGCCTCCTAAAATCTCAGCTAGGAAAAGTTACTACTGGACAATAGTGTGTTCTCATATTCTTCTACTATGATGTCAAGAAAAATAAAATTGAAGGTAAAAATATTTTAACAGTGTTAAGAATAGTTTATATTATCAACAGAAATATTCTACAATGAAAATATCAATTCATAAAGTTTAATGTGGCTCACCATCCAGCTTCTAAATATATGTCTGGTATCTCGTTCCTATAGAAAAAAGGAAAGAAATACAAGGGAAATATTACTGATCTTAGACTTATCCCTTAGCAGCATGATAAATTTGAACTTCATCTTTCTGGTCAGCCCTAAAGATAAGAGCTATAAAGTAGCAATTTAGCTTAATTTTATCTTCCAACTCTTCACAGATTCCAAGTAATGAAAATTCTCAGAAAGTGATGTCTGCTTCTCCTGTTTTATCTTCTACATTTTGTCTAAATCAAGACACTAGTAATTTACTCCTAGACAGTACAAATTGCCCTCTCTTTCAACCTAGACCAGTCATAAAATTATGTTAAGAATTAATTTTAGATGTAGAATTAGGAATAATGTTACCATTGACCAAGCTTTCATACATTTATTGATCAGTTGTTACTCTTCAACAAAATGTCCATTCACTTGCAGCCTCTTTGCTTTTCTGCTTTTGTTTCCCTTACTTTTGCTTCAGATTCCATTTATAGGAACAATGACATATTGCGGATAAGATCTTTTAACTGTAGCATATGTTGTAAATATTTTCTCCCATTCTGTCACTTGTTATTTTTGTTTGAGACATCTTTTACCTTACAAGTGTATTGAATTTGTCAGCCTTTTATGTATCACTTTATGGTTTTGTTTCAAAAATAATCAGGCCGTTATATTCTCCAGCATTTAGAATCATTTTAATCTCTTGAGTGGAACATACATTTTATCAAAATTTCATATCACTCTTTATCTCATTTTATGCTTTTTGCCTTGGATCTTTTTTGGTCATATTTCCATTTTGAACAATTATTAATATTACTGTGGTGAAAGTGGCCAGTTGTCTACACAAAAGCCCTTTTCTCCTTTTCTGCTCAAGTACATGGCTGATGGTTGCTGTATTGGAGAGTCCCATTCTATAACCTCACCTGTTTTCTTCTTCCTCAGTCACACACTTACTGAGATTAAGTATTTGTTTACTTGCCTATTTTAGTATGTGTGGTATTTTCCCATCACTTCTGTAACAAAGTATGACAATTAGTGCCTTAAAACAACACAGATTTATTATCTTGCAGTTTACAAAGTCAAAATGTAAAAAAGGAATCACTGGGCTAAAATCAATTTGTCAACAGGGACTGTATTTTTCTCTGAAGGCTCTGGGAAAATTCTGCTGCATGCCTTTTCTAGCTTCTAGAAACTTTCTTCATTCCCTGACTTATGGAAAGCATCTTCAAAAGCAGCAATCTGTTTTCAAAACCAGCAATCTTATCACTTTAACTTCCATTTACGTAGTCACATCTCTGCATATTATTTTCTGCTTCTGACTTTCCTGCCTACCTCTTTCACTTGTAAGAGCTCTTGTAATTATCTTAGACCAATCCAAGATAATCTCCCTAGCTCAAGATTCTTAATTTAATTATTTCTACAAAATGTCTTTCCTGTTTTAAGATAACATATTCAGTTTTCAGGGATTAGGACATGGACATGTTTGGGCATCTATTTTTCCACCTACATACTACAATAGTATGGAACATAGTATATAAATCTTTAAGTTCAAAAATTGTCTTTTCATTTGTTAAGTACACAGCACATAAGCAGTACTTATAATACTTCCACATTTTTTAAAAGTTTTGAATATTTTTAAGCCAAATGAAAACTCTAAAAAGTTATAAGGAGAAAAAATTTCATAGAAGTGTACTTCATAAATAAAAACAAAGAAATCAAGACTTCCTGACCTTTCCTCACAAGTAACTTTCCATGTAATAAAATGTCTGACAAAAAATTAAAAGACAAATTACAAAGTGGGAGAAAATATTTACAACACATACAATGTAGAAGAGATTTTTTTTTTCTTCAAGAACACATAAAAGAGGTTTGGCATAGTTAGTTAAGTGCCTGCCTTCGGCTAGGGTCCTGGGATAGAGTCCCATGTCAGACTCCCTGCTCAGCGGGAAGTCTGTTTCTCTCTCTCCCCCTCCCTCTGTTCATGCTCTCTTTCTCTCTCTCAAATAAATAAGATCTTAAAAAAAAAAAAAAAAAGAATACATACAGATCCCTGGAAACAGGGGCACCTGGGTAGCTCAGTCGGTTAAGCATATGCCTTCGGCTCAGGTCATGATCTCAGGGTCCTGGGATCAAGACCTGCATCAGGCTCTCTGATCAGCTGCAAGTCTGCTTCTCCCTCTCCCTCTGTGATCTCTCTCACTTCCCCTCTCTCTCAAATAAATAAATAAAATCTTAAAAAAAAAAGTCTCTGGAAACAATAAGAGGTAATGATGCTCAATATCAGCTGTGGTCAGGTAGATATACATTACAATAAAAAGATTTATATAAGAATATCATGTTATCTAGTATGTGGGGAGGCTGTAATATAATTCATTTATACACCCTTGGTGGAAGTAAGCTGTGTACAAATTTGAAGGAAAATATCTTCTGGAAATTAAAAATACTTCTACATTTAAATATTCTAGAGACATACAAATGAGCACAAAGAATCATGTGCAAGCCTGTTTCTGAAACATTTGAAATAAGCAATATTGGTGGAGAATATAATTGCACTGCAATAAGGAAATGGTTAAGTTCATCTGGTTATAACCATACACCTTTTCAGAGATAAAAATAATGAGATACAGCCTTCTCCATTAACATATAAATACCCCAGAGTTCCCCTTTACCTTGTTGTGTCACCAAGGTAACAGGCCCTGCTTACATAGGCCATGGGGGATGGTCCCTTTAGTCGTGTAGATACTATGGCTGCCCATCTGCCAGGATGATGCAGGAAATGGGTTCATAATGAGGATCTGAGAAGAAAGCTGCTGTCCAACGATGTAAAACCTGGGGGAAATCTACAACCTTAGACACTGATCAAATCAGCAATAAATATTTGTGTGATTCTTAGTCAAGGAAATGTTTACAACTGTTGACTTAACATAAATAACTAACAAATATATTCCCCTCTAGGAAATCTAATAAAATATATGAAAATCCAGATGTATAAAGAAGATTTCTGAAGATTTTGAAAAAGTAGAATTTGCCATAAATGAATATAAAGGACCTCTGATTTCATAGTGCATAGAAGATATTATTTAATGAAAATGAAATTTAATTTACTAATAAATATTTAAGAAATATAATTTATCATTATGTGTTTAAGGGTTCATTTATTGCATACAGCAAGAAAAGTTGCATTTTAAGAGCCTATTCTCTTTTCCCCACATTTATGGGGAGCTTGTTGTTCACAAATTCTTCTAATATTTTTTTATTTTAAATAATAGCAAGGGATCAGAGCATTAGAAGAACCTTGAGACCCAAATGAATTTGTTTTGTTTTGTTTTGCAGCCCAAATGAGTTTTGAGCATTAAAGTCAACCATGCAGTCCAGTCTACCCTAGACCTCCCTTAACCTTTATTTCAGTTCCATTGTAGTGGGAATCAGTAGTAACTCAAATGAGAAAAGGGAGCTGGGTCAGCGCAGTATTTTAGTCTATCGGCCCATGTCTGTATATAACTGTGTGTGACTTGATTTATTAAATTTTTTTTAAAGATTTTATTTATTTATTTGACAGAGAGAGACACAGTGAGAGAGGGAATACAAGCAAGGAGAGTGGGAGAGGGAGAAGCAGGCTTCCCGTGGAGCAGGGAACCTGATGCGGGGCTCGATCCCAGGACTCCAGGATCGTGACCTGAGCCGAAGGCAGATGCTTAATGACTGAGCCACCCAGGCGCCCCGATTTATTAAAATTTTGAAGGATACTTATGACTTTAGATTATAGTTAGGAGGAGGGTTTGCACTGAAGTTCTCTCACTTTCTGCTATAAACCAGTAATTGTTTATTATATACATCATCTCCTATTCCTGACAGACATTTTCTCAGCAGGTCTTCATCCAAGTTATTCAAAAATCTAAATTTAGAATATTTTTTGAAAACTTTTCCTCAGCAAGCTGATTTTCCAGTCTTTTATCTGTTCCATCTGTCTCCTGAGCCCTCCGGAGACATCTTTTCATCACACTCTCTGTCTTCCCATGCCTAATGGCCAGCATCTTTGATGAGAGTGTTCATTTTTTTTTCTCTTACTTGTAAATCTGTCTCTATTTTTATAGCATTTGTTGTAGAACAGCAGACATTTCACTCCTCTCTCGTCAGTCTTGCGTCTCTACATCTCATTTCTCTCTCGCTCCCTCCTCCTCCCTCCCTTCTTCCCTCTTCCCCTATCTCTCAACAGAGGGATGAACTGTTCAATAAATCAGTATTTGCATGTGAGGAATACTCTATTTTGCAGTGTCACTTACTTCAACAATGTTTTATGTTGTTGGTTTTCTTATTTGGCTATTTGGTGGTAGTGGTTTTCATTTTTTCTTAGGGTTCTTGTCCTCTCTCCCTATTTTTACATTGTAAATTTATTTGATCTTTTTTTTTTTTTTTTCTAGCTTGTACCTCTTATCCGTGTAATGCTAGGGCTATACTAAAGTTTATTAATATTTGGGAAAATAATTTGTTCCTGTTATCTTCACTTTAAGAAATTTGTTGTTATTTGTTTGTTTTTTCCCTGCTTCCAACAATATGTACATCTTTGTATATCCTAAATAACACTTGTAATATAACTAATAAATAATTCTTCATTACATTTAAGTAAATATCTTGGTGTATATAATAATTATATTTACTGTAAAATATATTTCATAGTTTCTGGAATGTTTTCCATATTAACTATAACATTACTGTGTAGTTTAGGACATAGTATAGAATATATCATTTTTTAATTATTTTGTTTTATTTTCATAGTAAATATAATCTAAGAAGTTTAATATTCATTAAACCTGTATTTATAATACTCTATAGTGAAGTAAAGCTATTCTTAGATTCTACAATATCTTTAGGGTCAAAGAGCTCCAGACACTATGCCAGAACACTCATAGACAGATCGAATTTAATGAGAGTAATCCTATAGCATGATCTTAGAGCCTCATTTTTTTCTTTTCTTTTTTTTAACTTTAGTTTGTAAAAACTGAATCACAGAGAACTTAGTTAAGATATTTCTTCAAAGACCTACATGTAGAAAATGTTAAAGCTCAGATCCGGGCACCCAGAAATTTTCTCTTGATGATTTCCTTTTATTTATTTATTTATTTATTTATTTATTTATTTATTTATTTATTTATTTATTTATTTATTTATTTA
>NW_023270268.1:40263846-40391178 GCF_011800145.1 Mirounga leonina
TTATTTATTTATTTATTTATTTATTTATTTATTTATTTATTTATTTAAAAGATTTTATTTATTTATTTGACAGAGAGAGAAATAGCGAGAGCAGGAACACAAGCAGGGGGAGTGGGAGAGGGAGAAGCAGGCTTCCTGCCATGCAGGGAGCCCGATGTGGGACTCGATCCCAGGACCCTGGGATCATGACCTGAGCCGAAGGCAGACGCTTAACGACTGAGCCACCCAGGCGCCCGATGATTTCCTTTTATATTGTTCCAGTTACTTACTTTCAATTTCTTTTTTTTATTATTATGTTAATCACCATACATTACATCATTAGTTTTTGATGTAGTGTTCCATGATTCATTGTTTGCATATAACACCCAGTGCTCCATGAAGAATGTGCCCTCTTTAATACCCATCACCAGGCTAACCCATATCCCCCACCCCCCTCCCCTCCAGAACCCCCAGTTTGTTTCTCAGAGTCCATAGTCTCTCATGGTTCGTCTCCCCTTCCGATTCCTCCCCTTCATTCTTCCCCTCCTGCTATCTTCTTCTTCTTTTTTTTCTTTAACATATACTGTATTGTTTCAGAGATACAAGTCTGTGACTCAACAGTTTTATACAGTTCACAGTGCTCACCATAGCACATACCCTCCCCAGTGTCTATCACCCAGCTGCCCCGTCCCTCCCACCCCCCACCACTCCAGCAAACTTCAGTTTGTTTCCTGAGATTAAGAATTCCTCATATCAGTGAGGGCATATGATATATGTCTTTCTCTGATTGACTTATTTCGCTCAGCATAATACCCTCCAGTTCCATCCATGTCATTGCAAATGGCAAGATCTCATTCCTTTTGATGGCTTCATAATATTCCAGTGAAGCCCTACTATTTACAGTGAAGGTCACAATTCTCTGATCCCTGCATATGTCGATTTCCCACTTATTATTTTCATGCCATTCTTATTTCTATCTGCATCCTTGGAGGAAAGCTCAGAAGTAACCTCTACAAGAATCATCGTATTTTCCTTTTTATTTATTTCAACTTTATTTATTTCAACTTTAACTGCCTTGAGTGTGCACTTAATTTTCATCATTTTTCTTCAGGCTTATATCACTACCTGTTGTCCTTCCATCTTACAAAAACTTGCACTACTCCATTTTTTAGATTTCATATGGTTGATAGATGTGTTTTAGATCAACTTTATTGGGAATTAATTTTTAGGAAATAAAATGTACACATTTTTAGCATATAGTTTAGCATTAAACTACTCTGACAAATACATATATTGATGTAACATAACCAGCATCACAATCAAGGTATTGAATATTTTGACCATTTCTATGAGTTCCAACATGACCCCATATATAGTAATCCCTCTTCAACCTAGGCTCTAGGCAAATATGGATCTGCTTTCTGACACTATAGTTGATTTTTATCTTATACACTGTTTTTTATAAATTGAACAACAGAGCATGGACCCTTTTTCCTGGCTTTCATTGCTCAGCAGTGTTTTTAGAATTCAGCCATGTCAAATGTATCAGGAGTTTGCTCTTGTTCATTGTTCAGTAGTAGTTCATTGTACAAATGTGCCACACTTTGCTTATCCATTCTCTGGTTGATGGACATAGGAATCATTGCCAATTTTTGGTTATAATGAATAAAGCTATTATAAACTCTCACATGTAAGTCTTTATATGGATTTTTGTTTTCATCTTTCTTCAACAAAAATGTAGAAGTAGAATTGTTGTTTCATATGATAGGCATAGGGTTATTTCTAGAAGAATTTGCCAAACCATTTTCCAAAGTGCTTGTCAAAGGTAATGTCTTTCTTCAGTAATACCTGAGAGTTCCAGTTCCACATCTCACTAACACTTGGTTTTGGTGATCTTTTAAATTTAAATTTTTTCTAGAAAGTGTGTGACACCATTTCATTGTGATTTTGACATTTCTCTAATGACTAACAATGTTAAACACGTTTCATGTGCTTATTTTACATTTATATATCTTCTTTTGTGAGTGCGTGTTCAAATTTTTCACCTGTTTTTATCATGTTGTTTGTATTTCTGTTATTTATGTGCAGGAGTAATTTTTTAATGGGATAAAATACCAGTTCTCAATTGAGTGTACTTGTCAGCATTTTTTCAACTAAAAAAAAATAGAACAAGAAAGTTAACAATACTATTTTTTACTGCTGTGCTTTTCTCAAATTTTCTAGCATAACTGAAGATAATATTATTTCACTCTATTACATCAACTAGATTTTTTAAATGATCTGGTATATTAAATAGTCTTAAGTGGGTAGCAGAGGGTTCAAGAATTATTCAAACTGTTTTAAAATCCTGATCATCAGGGTTACAGACTTTTTAGCAATTTACCTTATCTCTCTGGAAAATAATTACCTCATTTAAAAAAATGATTCTAAACTCTTAGGTTGTTTTGAAGATTAAATGTGACTGTGGTCTATATGGGGAAGGGAGCTGGGGAGACCTTCATTTCTGGTACAGAAGCACTAACTAATGTTAGGTTCCATTTCTTCAGATCTTGCTATTGAAAGTCTAAATTAAATAATAAAGGCTAAGTAATATAAATCCATTTTAAATCATGGGTAGAATGAATAAATAAATGAATGTGTGATTCATTATTTTATTTATTTTTATGAGAAATAGTCCCTTAGCCATTTCAGTTAGTAGTGTTGGATGATAATTTTTTTAAGATACTAAAAGTCAAAGAAAAATCAAAGCCAATTAAGATTCTAATCATAGTTTGTAAGCCATACATGTTCTTTGAATTTTGAACTTCTCTCAGTAAACAAGTTAAATCTGTAGAAGCAAATCTATCATTATATTGCCAAAGAATTCATGTATATAAAGTAACACCATATAATTTTATTTTGAAAGACATTTATATATATTTACCCATGCATTTTAAATTACTTACGTGTAATTATATGGTAATTTATAATCTTAAAGATTGTTGATTTAACAAAATAAAACCTCTAGACTCACAGTTTGAAGAGATAAAAACAAGATTGTCAGGTTTGAATATAAATTTTGCATTTTTTGACAAAATAAAATTTACATTTATTTTCATTTTTATGGAATTTCTTTTCCTTGGTGATAAATTGAAAAAATAATTTAAAATAATTAAAATTCCACAGAACTACCATCCCTCAAAATAGAATACATCTATTGAAAGTGAAACATAAAACAATAAAACTTTTAGAAAAACATAGGAGACAATGTTTGTGACTTGATATTAGAAGGAGCATTCTTAGACATACCACCAAAGACATGATCCATAAAAGAAGAAAATGAATTGGACTTCATTGAAATTAATATCTGTTTCAAAAAAATTACTATCTGTTTCTCTACAATGGACTGTGACACAGATGAAAAGCAAGCCACAGACTAAGAGACATTTGCAAACAAGATAGGCCACAAAATACTTTTATCTAAAATATATAAAGAACTCTCTAAATTCAGGAGTAATAAAACATACAAATACAGCAGAGAAATGAGCAAAAGACTTGAAAGCCTCTTCAAAAAAGAGACTGTATAGATGGCAAATAAGCACGTGAAGAAAAATGTTCAACAATATAAATCATTAAGGAAAATGCAAATTAAAGCTTCCATGACCTACTATAATAGTACCTATTAGAAGGGCTAAAATAAAAATCACTGACAACCAAGGTTTCTGGCAGGAGTGTGAAGCAAGTGGTTCTTGTATATATTGCTGGTGGGAAGATAGGATGCTACTACTGCTCGGGAAAATAGTGTGTCAGTTTCTTATAATATTAAGTATACTTACCATGAAACTTAGTAATTGCCCTACTTGATATTTATTCTAGATTTGTAAACTCATGTTCATCTATAAAATAACTATATATGAATTTTTACAGAAGTTTTATTTGCAATAGTCCCACGTTAAAAACAACCTAAATGTGCTTCAGTGGGTGAATGGATAAACAACCTGTATTACATCCATTACATGAAATACTCTCTTTTAATAACAAGGAATCAGCTGTTGATATATGGAACAATTTGGATGAAACTCACAGGCATCATTATGTTGAATGAAATATGTTGGTCGCAAAGTGTTCTATATTGCACGGCTCCAAGTTTGTAACATTCTCAAAGTGACAAAAGATAGTGATAGAGGATAGATTATTGCTTGTCAGTGGCTTGGGTTGGGAAAGGCTATTTATGATTAAGAGGTTGCCTAAGCAAGCTTGTTAGTGGTAATGGAACAACCTTGTGTTGATAATGGTTGTGGTTGCTCAAACCTGCACATGTGATAAATTTTCATAGAACTAAACATTTAAAAAGTACATGCAAAAACTGGTGAAATCTGAATAAGATCTATACTTACATTAATTGTCGTTAACTGTCACTATCCTGATCTTAACAATGTTCTGTAGTTATGTTATTATCTTTGGGGGAAGCTAGGTAAAGGGCATATGAGAACTGTGTCCTATTTTTTGAACTTCTTGTAACGTAATTTAATTTAAGATAAAAGGTTAGGATACAGAGAAAAAACAAGTTTTAGTTCTAGAAGTACTATCAATTGTGGGAGGAGACTGGCATAATTATTTCAATGCACAGTCAGTCCCACAGGTCACTTTCCAAACTCATACTCTGTGCTTGGCAAAAGGAGACACGTGTGGGAAAGTTGTTGATCTAGACATGTTCAAAAGAGGAAGGGGCTGAGCAGGATGATGGTGGTAGCTGAGAAGCAGCAGTCCGAGGAATATGGCAGCAGGCAATAGGAAGTAGGGCCATAGTGTGGAGACTGAAGTTTAGTCAGGATTCCATGCCCCACCAGGAGCCATATAAGGCGAAATGTGTCTTGGTGAGATATCAGGACAAACACTAAAAGATGGATAACAGTGGCATTCCATTTTCTGCAGCTAAGGTCTTAACCTTTTTATCTGGTGATGCTTAGCCATCAGATTTACTACCATCTGGCTTCTAATCTGTCTCCACCTAGGATTAAGACTAGCCTCAAAGTCTGGGTCACATACCTGAAGGAAGAAACAAGTGACTTAACCCGGAGTCACATAGCTTGTAAGTTAGTTCAGGGTACACCATAGTATAATATAAATAAACACATACACTGTATTTTAGGTTTACATGTAAATAACTCTGCAAAATCATAGCAAAAATTTCCCATCAAGTAATAAGAGCATACAATGTGCATTTTTGTTATCAGTTATTCAGATGACTACTTTTTCATTTTGCATTGTCCACATTATTTTTGTACATTTGATCTGACATCGGAATAAATGGACTATAGTTTATTTAATCACCTAACCAACATTAATCTAATAATAATCTCTCCACATATAATTCTATTTTATCTGTATGGCATGTTCCTCTTACATGTAATATTATTTCTCTCTGGTTTAATGTAGTTAAAGGTAATGAGAATAGAAACAAGGACCAGCTTATCAATTTTTAAACATAATTTTACTATCCCAATTTCCTAAGCCTATTGAATGAAATGTCAGATCTCATTATTATACAATTAATATACTGTACAATGACAATTTTATACAATTAATATAGTGTACAATAACAACATTTGCTTCAGAATTACAGGATGGCATATCTCAGTAACTGCAACAATCTTGTGATATCCAATTCAAGTAAACATTTTTCACAGGCTACTCAGCCTCAAACAGACATGGGTAATTTAAAGCCAACATATTTTACAAGGAAAATGAGTCTGAGTGGTACTGTTTAGCCATTCAAATGACAAGTCATCAAAAAGATGAATTGAGAATGTAGCTGTTAAAGATAAGGAAAGTAATTGGAAGCAAGAAAGAAACATACATTTCTTTCAAGCTATCAGTGTTAAATCAGTAGAGAAATGATAAATGGTCTCCATTTTGAGGAAGATAATAAGCTTTTTAAAATACCTGAATCATCATTTTGCAATACTTCCAGCAAAACACCACTTTAAGCATCTTGCCTGTCATGGGTTTCAAGATATTTTTGAGACATGCCTGTCTGGTTTCAATATCAGATAGACTACTACTGGCTGTAGCAGAGAGCAATTGGAAATTTATACTTCCCTCAAAGTTCAGTTGCCATAGTGTTATTTCACGTAATCATTGGGCTTTGCATACATTTAAATAGCCTAGAATGAGTTAAAGGAGTATAAGCGACTCAACTGGAAGTCATGGATGGCTATTATTTTGTTGTATTGTAAATACACGAGCAGTTTTCACTTCTCAGTTTAGTAACACACCTATTCAACCATTATTTCTAGAGTATGAGGTTATGGCAAAGAAGTATGGTTTAGCAAAGACACTGTCCCTAAGTTGATGCATGGTTTCTACACTAGAGAATTTTCAAGACACAGTCTCTCCGCTCCAGGATTCTCTCAGCATCCTCTACACTCCCATGTTACCCATGATGACTATATCTTCTACTGAATATATTTCTATTAAAATTATTTATCTGGCTCCTCCAATTTCTATGAAGATTGAGACTGTCCTTTATCTCTGAATTCCTGGAGCCTAGTGCAGTGCTTGACCCTATCAGGCCAGGAATAACTGTTGAGTGAAGAACAGAGGCAGATTTGTGAAAAAAGTAGTTTATAACACTCAAACTGTACTCCTCACACACTTGCTGGTCTATAAAAGATGTTACCCAATCTCATTGAGATAAATACAATAATTGGGAGTGTTTCAGAACTTTTATAACTAATGACAGGGCATTTTTTTTTGTTTGCTGAATCTAATAATTCAAAAACTTATCTTATGAATTCCTTTTTATAATTATTTCTGTTTATTCACTTTTATCATATTTTTTAAGGTATCAGTTCATGACAGAAAAATATATGAGAAAATAAAACTCATCCTTCATTGCTGGAGTATAAGAAAAATTATCTAGATTATTCATAGGCACCATGCCTAAAAACATAAAGCTGCATATGCCAGAAGAGTTATATTTATGCTTATTTAAAATACAATACTACAAAAATCTTTGAAGGATGAATTTAGGAAAAAGGCTTTGAAAACTGGCAAATATTAACAATCTAACTTCAACATTGTGACACAATAATTGCATCAAATTAAAAAAATATATTAGTTAAGCTGACAGTGCATAGTAGAGCCGTTCCCTTCTCTCTGGGCAGACTGAACACATGCCAGCTATTTTTGTTCTTAACACAGGGCTCCAGGTAGTTACTGTTGAGTAACTGGAGTTTGCATAGGGGATGGAATCTATTTGTTACTTGAGACCTGAAAATCCAAGTGGAGGAAAACTTAGAGTATCTCAGTCTTGGGGCTATTGGCATGTGTGTCCAGAAAATCCTTTGTTGTAAGGGTTATCATGTTGACTGTAAAATGTTTAGCATCCAGTAGTTGCTGGTAGCAATCCTTCTCCACAATGTCAAATTTGTAACAATTACAAATGTCTTCAGAAATTGCCAGACTTCTCCTGAAGCCTAATATCACCTCAGCTGAGAATTATTGACTGATGATAATTTGAGGCATTAGGGACTTCTGGAAAAGAGTGTTGAAAATATAATATACATACTATGGTTTGCACTTTTTTTTCATTTTTATATTTGAAACACAACTATTCCAAGAATGTGGCACAGTAGAAAATGCACAGAACTGTACAAGAATGGACTTGGATTCTACCTAGTCAGAATTCACTATGTGACTAAGGTTCAACAACCTCGGTTCTGACATTACTAGACCATACAAGTATGTTAGAGTTCTAAGATTCTGTATTTTCTGACTTTGTCAAGAACCAGTGTCTTATTTTTAAAACACCCACAGTATTTATAACAGTGCATTAAGTTGTCCTTGAACTAATAATATTCTGTGAAGAAATATGTCTTTCTTAAATGGTAGTTTCCTAATTTCTAATAAAGTTTCAGTTTAGAAGACCAGAAAAATAACCTAGATGCTATTGGCTTTATATCATATTATAGTAAATAAGAAGCATGTTTATAGGTTGCAATAAACATTATTATTTACATAGGCATTTAATCTAAATTCTGGTGTCTCTTGGGGCAATTTACTAAAAGATAGCAGCAATAATACTGGTAATATTCCTTTTTGGAATAGATATGATGTGGCTCCAGGATTTTATAACCTGAAAAATATCTCAAGAACTCTTCTGGTTTATTCACTAAATGGAATTTACTCAAGATTACAAATAATGCTGAAGATTGTTTGGGTTTCTGGTCCATTTAGTTGCCTTCTAACCTGTCAAAGCAAAACCAAGTGACATTCATATAATATTTTCTTTACTATTAGCAGAGGATTATTACAATTTCAACTCTTTATCTGAAAAATGTTATAAAAAGTAATGGATGCTCATAAATTATTCTAAAAAGTATAAACCTTTAACTATGAGCTAAAGTTTTCTTTATATCTACTTCTTATAGATTTGTACATGGAGGCTACAAAATCTTGGTTTGCAATAGGCTGAACTAAGTTTCCTCTCTTCCATCACGACATTTAGAGCTTGAATTCTGGGAGGAGGGGTTAAACACTCTTACCCTTGTCCACACCACATATCACACACATACAAGTGCACACACAGACATATGGATGCTTCTATTTGTAACCAAATGAACAGGGGTTTAAGTCACTTCCACCATCCCACTGATCCACTGATAAATATAGTGTTGCATGGTAGCAGAGAGGTGGTCCCTGAGAAGTACCTCAGCAAATAGGTTGAAGCTATCTTCACAAATACAACATACTAGGCTTCAAGGACTGTGCATCAGAGAGCAGTGGTGACATTATGGAACCCAGATGCTTGTCAATGTAAGGAGATGAGAAAATAGCCAGAGATGTCAGAAAGGAAACAGACTTGCCAAGGAAAAAATAAAGTTTAAATGTGCAAAGATTAGGATTTTTTTGAGTATTCCCTGAGAATAATAACAAATTAGCATCCTTTAACTTGTTGCTACCACTCTGCCCCAGAGATCTTTGCTAACGTAATCAAGAGCCTGATGAACTAGGGCCCATAGACTGGTAATGCAGTGATGTTTACTGTGGATGCATCTTCTGGTTTCACTTCCCACCCAGTGTCAGAGGCCCCCAGCTCTTCAGCTAGACTTATAGGAGGAGATTTTGAGGGAACAAAGCCTATTAAAAAAGCTGTCAGAAGGCAAAAATTGTATGGCTTCATTTCAAAAGTAGTTTCGATGTACTTGTCCTTCTAGCAGGCAGCAGCAGATCTGTACAGAATTGCACTGACTCATTCTAAGAGCCCCCGGGGTGTTCTGGGGTAAAGAAAACCACTAATAGACTGAAGTTTCTGTTAGTGAAGTGAGAGTGGTTCGGAATCATTGTAATTTGTTAGTCTGATATAAATATGACAACATTTTTACCCATAGAGTAAGAAGGCTTAGAAACATCAGGTCATAATGACTTAATCTTTATCAGTTCTATTTGTGGAACTTTATATGTCTCTCACTAAATGTAGAGGGAAGTATTATTAATACTGTGTCCCTCTAATCTAGCCTGAATAAAACACACTAAAGAAGCTATAGTGTCCTTTAACTTTTAAATATAAAATCTACTAAGCTTTTACTAAATATCCATAAGAATAAAACACCAATGAGTTGATCATGGTCCTCATGGTAGTCCCATTGCATAGCAATTTTTCTGGGTCATTCTTCTTTTGTTTGGCACATAGAGTACTCCTACAGTAGTCAAGAAACTGCTAACTCTAGTCACTTGCTACTCACCAGACCAACTGCTGAGTTAGCATCCAGCAATACTGTGCTTCCTTCACATTAAAGTACAAAAGAGCACATTGAAACTCTTGTCTCTACAGAGACTAATAACTCCTAATATTTACTGAGCATCTTAATACTTCTGAACGACTTTACTAAATGCAGGTCATGCAGTCACATCTACTAACTCACTGTGCATGCTGTAATATATTGAAGGGAAGGGAGGACAATGGGCTCTGTCAGAAAGTGGATGAGCCTTGGCGCCACATGGTCCCAAGGTCCAAATCCTGCCTTCCCCACCTACTAGGTGTATTAGCTTAGAAGATTACTAACCCTTCCTGAGTGTCAGAATTCTGATCCATAAAATGAAATCAAGAAACATAACTTCTGGGGTTTTAAAAGATAATATAAAAATGATGTATGAGAAACCAACCAGCGTACTCTCTAATGCTTACTTGGTAGTCTGTAGGGCTATAATTATGTGCAAGCAAAACCTGTAACACAGTGAGTGAATGTGGGAAGGTCAACAGTTAGAAAATAACATCTACAAATTTAGTTACCAAACTGAAGAATGCCACTGAATTTTGGCAGTGGATTTATTTGAATCTAGTATCACTGAGGGAGAGGAATTATTTTATGCTAGACACCCTGTGAGCTACTGTTCCACTTATGTTCCATTTAATATTCATATATACCATTGTGGAATAATCACGATGGTAGGTTCCATCTTATAGATGGACTAAAGGTAGTGTATAGAAGTTGAGAACTTTTCCTAAGGATCACTTCAGTGGTAAGAAAAAAAAAAAGACAGAAATTAACCCTCATCTTTATTGTTTCTTCTTTACTGTTATCCTTCCCACCAGACTTACAATCAAATAATATTTTTTTAAAGTTGTTTTATCAAACAAAAGTGGAATCAATAGAATGTAAGAAACTTGAATTTCAATTTTATCTCAGACCGTAATACCTGAAATTGGTGATTTTCAAAGTTCCCACCTCCTACATCTTCCTATATAGGCCACTCCCTGGTCCCAACATACTAAAACCAGATCTAAAAACAGAGACCAGAAAAATAATTTGAAATACACTTTTGCTACTTGACTATTTGCTATTGCTGTGTTTCACTGAAGGGGAGACCAGGACACCTCCATTTGGAGGTACATAATGTCCTGAGAGGCTCTAGGATTCTGAAGGTAACAGAAACAATATTGGGAATGAAAGAAATCAATAAAGAGTCAGATTGAGTTACTACAAACTAACACCAGTAAACGGCCCCTGGACTCTAGGACTACATGACAAAATAATTCAATAATTCACTGTAAAAATAAAAATATATGGCATTGCTGGAGCTCCTGTAATTTCCTCAGATTACAGAGGTTAACAGCATATACACCATTGTTAAATGTTTAACTCTGTGGAGATACTGATTTATTTCAGGCTCTTGTCAAGTAAAATTTTATAATTATAACCTTGATATATTTACTAAATTGATAGTGTTTAAAAAATGTGTATTTTCAGAGGCTGCTCTCTAATTTACAGAAGAATTCAAGTTTAAGGGCACATTTTTAGGAGCAGCTTTATCTTAATGACCCTTTGGTTAAACCCCTTGAGACTAGCTTATTATTTTTATGTTCAGGTTCTCTGTGACTGTGAAAAATGAATTCTGTTACTGGAGCTTATTTTTGTTATTTTTCCTGCTGACATTTAGGAGACAATTATATGAGCCATTTCTGTTCATCCTCTGAACCACAACATAAAAATCCATATAGAATGGTATTGAGAGTGAGGCTTAGTCTGCTTTCTAATTGTAGATTCGTTCCATTAGAATTAACTCCCTGGTCACCAGGAAAAATAATTTATTCATAAGCTATTGCATCTATACAGAGAATAGACTAGAAACTATGAACTCAAGGAAAAGTTTGCTAAGTAAGAATTTTGGTTCTAAATTTCTGTCATTTAAATAATACTTCTTAGTACTTAGTGTTTATACATATTGTTAAAAATGTGTTGTCTACCTCCCTATGTTAACTTCGCTTTCTCTGAAGAAGAAAATCCCATTAACTTATATTATGCAATATTGTGCAAAGTATGCATAATATTTTGCAAATTATGGAAAATTGTGCAAACAGTTGTTAACTCTGCCCTCATTCAAAGGAAATATGAATTATGCATTTAATTCAGATAGCAAGTCATTATTGTTTTTAAATATTTTAGAACACTTTTAGAGTTTAAAAAAGTTGCAGAGATTATAGAGTTCCTATACCCCCCACACCCTGTTTATCCTACCATTAAAACCTTACTGTAGTAGTATGGTACATTTGTTATAATTAATGAACTAATATTGATATATTATTATTAACAAAAGTCCATACTTTATTTCCTTAATTTTTACCTAATAAACTTTACCTGTTCCTCGAACTCATCCAGGTTACCACATTACATTTAATGTAATAATAATAATAATGGCTAAAATTCTAGTTCTCAAACTGTGTAATAAGAAGGCCCAAGATACTACAATGAACTCTCAGAAATGCCCTGAATATTTTAAGTTTTTGAGGATATCATTGATTCTTGACAATTATCATACAATGTGGGAACTACCAGCTAAGATAGTTTTAGCAGTAGATCATGCTACATAAGTTTTGAAGTCATATCTTTGCACAACTGGGTTTCTTACAGTTTCAGATATAAAGGCAAATACAAACATCAACATAAAATAGGAAATTAGTAGTCTTTTCTAATCTGCTTCTGAGGTTCAAGAATGTGAGCATTGCCCAACATGCATACACATTCCACAAGTATGAAATTGTGGTTATTTTAGAATAGAATCAATGTTTTTCTTCAATTTACTGTGTGTTCTTGTTTTATACAGCTACTAAGTTGTTGGGTAGAAGTACTTAGTTTGGATGTAACTACTTTAGATAATTAAATTCTCAGTTATTTCTTTAGGTCTTTGGATAATAGGAAATAATTACTGAGACTCTTAGGATACCAGCAACCTAAAAAGGTTGAGGACCTCTTGGTTAAAACAAAGTGACATGGATTTAAGACAAAGGATCAAACAGTAGAGTCACACACACAAAATTAAAATGGAGACTTTAAAATATAGTGTGTTAATTAAAATTTTTAACAATGAGGAATGGAATGAACACCATGCTTTACAAAAGTGATTATCTTCTGGGGTGCCTGGGTGGCTCAGTCGTTAAGCGTCTGCCTTCGGCTCAGGTCATGATCCCAGGGTCCTGGGATGGAGCCCCACATTGGGCTCCCTGCTTTGCAGGAAGATTGCTTCTCCCTCTCCCACTCCCCCTGCTTGTGTTCCCTCTCTCGCTGTGTCTCTCTCTGTCAAATAAATAAAATCTTAAAAAAAAAAGTGATTATCTTCAGTATTATGGGAAAATAAACTAACAGGGTTTGGGAAAAGATCGCTAATTGTCCTTAACTCTAAGTTTCTTTAATATTAAAGCTACAAATTAATTTTTAGTGACCTACTATAGTTTAAATTTTTGTTCCATTCAATGACTGAGCTAGAGAACCTCTTCACTTCAAAATATAAAGTTATATAGGTCAAATCCAGGCCCACAGTACCGCTGGACTGCGGTCCATATAGTTTCTATATTTATTTGCATTCTCCTTTGAGACCTAACTTTTATTTTAGATGCTTCTAAAGAAGCATCAGAAGTGTTCATGTTATTTAGAAATAGGTTCAGTGGTTATTGTCTTTTATTTGAAGCATTACTTTTATAATTGCAAACACTAGTAAGCTGACAGGTCTAATTAAATCTCCAATTATATGCCCAAGATGTTATTTAGGTTTTGACTGCTTATCATCGTGGTTATTTTTAAGGAATACCCCCTTAGGTTGCTTCCACCTAAAAATCACCATGGAAATCACCATGGAAAAATTCAAACATAGTTTGTAAATGCACAGTATAGTCTCAGTTCTGCCTCAACATATGCGATTCAACTCTTTACTATGGCAAAATATACATGACATAAAATTTAAGATTTTAACCATTTTTGTGTATAATTCAGTGGCGTTAAGTGCATTCTCATTGTTGTCCAACTATCTTCACCATCTATCTTCAGAACTTTATCATTATCCCATACTGAAGCTCTGTATCCATTAAAAACAATTACCCATTCTCCTTTCCTGCAAGTCCCTGGCAACCACCATTCTACTTTCTGTCACTATGAATATGAGTACTCTAGGTAACTCATATAGGTAGAATCATGCACTGTTTGTTGTTTTGTGTGTCTGGCTTACTCCCACCTCCGTTGTTTTCCAGCTTCATTCAGACAGTAGCATGTATCAAAATTTCATTCCTTTTTAAGACTAAATAATATTCCATTGTATGTATATATCTCATTTTCTTTATCCATTCATCTGTCCATGGACATTTGGGTTGTTTCCATCATTTGGCCCTTGTGAATAATGCTGCTAAGAATATTGATGTACAAATATATTCATATTGTTTAATACTGCTTTTTATAATGGATAGGAGAACATTAATTCATGCTTACTAAATGTGACATTTTGGTCATTGTTTAAAAAATTGCTAGTTAGGGGTGCCTGGGTGGCTCGGTCAGGTAAGGGACTGACTCTTGATTTTGGCTCAGGTCATGATCTCAGGGTCCTGGGATCGAGCCCCATGTCAGGCTCCCTGCTCAGTGGGGAGTCTGCTTTTCCCTCTCCCTCTGCCCCTCCTTCTGTTCCCTCTCTCTTTAAGATAAATACAAATCTTTTAAAAATTTCTAGTTAAAAACAGGGCCTTGGCAAATCAATCTTTTCTTGGAACGTTTCTGACTTCTAAGAATGGATCCCACAATTACAGGTTGTTATACTATCATATACCTCTACTTGATAATACTTACTCTGGTTGTTCTTGAATATTTATCTGTGCAATTATTTAATACAGTTTTCTCATTTCCTCACTATACTGTAACCTTTATGAAGACAGACCTGACTTTGCTCATTGTATTTTTACATGTCAAATATAGTATCTGATGTATGGAATACAAACCTAGGAAGATACCAATCTTTATATAATCTCTAAAATACACATATACCAGCAACAATATAGATCATAAGGAAGACATTCCAGCAGGATAGCCTTACAGTCTTTTTCCAATTTTAATTTGCACTTGATACAAAATTATAGCTATTCTCATCATCTTAACTCAGAGAATGAAACAGAACCTATCAGCACTGAGGGTCAAACTTGCTAGTTTTAACAACCATTACTCTTTGTCCTTTAATACCAGTATTTAGGACTCAAACATCTCAGTGAATGACATCAATGAGAAAGGATAGTTGTCAGATTATCAACTAATTATGTCTGCTGCATCACATATGATTCTTTTAAAGAAAGGAACATGAATTACTTGTACAATAAAAATATAAAAACATTTTAAAGTTGCAGAATAAAGTAAACAAACTTTCATTTGTATAATAATTATATTTTAACTTATTTTATCTTTATCTTTATCTGGCTTCAATATCATCATAAGAAATATCAATGATTATTGTGCCATATTGTGCAAGCACAGAAGGGATAGTAGCTGACAATAGATATAATGACATGACCTAAATATTTCCCCTGAATATTTGCTCTGTGAAGGAATTAAGAGTAATAGTATTTTTGCAGTCTTCATTTGTATTGAAAACTGCATGTTATGCAAAGTTTTAGAATAGAATTTAAGAGCAAATCTTCTTTAGACTACAATTAAATGAGATTTTATTTAAAGGCTGAAACCAAAACAAAGTCATATTCAGGCATATTGTTTTAAAAAGGTACATTCATGTGTCTAGATTAAGAAAATGAATGAGTCTTAGAATTGATTTTAAGTTTGAGGGTATTATGTGTTAATATGTTAATTACCTACTTCTTTTTGTGTGTGTGGTGTGTGCATTTAATACACACATACATATATACACATAATATTTTTGCTACTCTCATTCCTTTGCCCACCAGTGTAAATTACTTCAAGCAGCAAGTACCACTGGAACAAGTGAAACCATTCTTGCTTCCCTGAGCATCACATAAGTATTTGCACATCACCCTTCTGTAACCTGGAAGGGTGGACATTCCTATGGCTGAATATTATATATTATTGACAGCTTTAAAGAGTCCCAACTTCTCAAGTGCCTGAGTCTTCCAAATTGCCTAATCCAAATTAAGTGAAGGACTTTAAAAGTCAACCCTTCAGTTGAAATACCCCAAGGGGAGAAATTAGAGCCCAGGTTTTAAGGCTTATTAGTATTAAATCAATATTTGTCCAACACCTAATTAGTCAAAAGGGGGTCAAGTGTCTTAGTTGGCAGAGTAGCTGACATTTTCTGACTTCCTAGTCTCTTGAGTACCTGAGAAGCCACTCAACAGGACAGGAGGGATCATGTTGTAGCATTAACAATTCCACTTCACAATGAATATATAAGGGTCATAGAACTTCGTGAATCAAATTATACTGCAATAGCATTCAAAGCAAAGCCATTGTAAATACAAGTAGAAGACTTTGATGTTTATCTAGCATACAGATAATTATAAAGTAAGTATATGGCATAGGGATAAAATAAAGACTAGAGACACACACACATTTGTTTTGCCTCATATCTATAATTTGGCTAAAATTCTGCTTTGATACTTGTTTTGATGTAACTTTATTCCTTTTTTTCCATTTTCAGTATGATGCATGACTATTTCTGAACAAACATGTATGCTATCAGATAAATTGTTTTATTTTGGTCTATGAGATTACCTTGAAGCAAAATGGTCTAGGTACCTGAAAGCAGGGCGTCCACAATGGATTTATAAGGAAAGTGTCAATTGTCAAATTTTTATTTCAAAACAGACTAATTATTTTTAATATCAGTATCATTTATATATACTAAAATGCACAGATATCCAGTGTACATTCAATAAATTTTGACAATTGTGTATATCAGTGTTTTTACTATCACAGTATATATATTTTTTTCTCCTCCAGAATATCCCCTTTTGAGATTTTGTATTCAATTCCCCCCGATTTGCAGAGGCAACCACTTTATGAATTCTTTTTTTATGTTATGTTAATCAACATACATTACATCATTAGTTTTTGATGTAGTGTTCCATAGTTCATTGTTTGCGTATAACACCCACTGCTCCATTCAATACAGGCCCTCTTTAATACCCATCACCAGGCTAACCCATCCCCCCACTTCCCTCCCCTCTAGAACCCTAAGTATGTTTATCAGAGTCCATAGTCCTCCATGGTTCCTCTCCCCCTCTGGTTCGCCCCCCCTTCATTTTTCCCTTCCTGATATCTTCTTCTTTTTTTTTTTTTTTAACATATAATTTATTATTTGTTTCAGAGGTACAGGTCTGTGATTCAACAGTCTCACACAATACATAGCGCTCACCATAGCACATTCCCTCCCCAATGTCTATCACCTAGCCACCCCATCCCTCCCACCCCCAACACTCCAGCAACCCTCAGTTTGTTTCCTGTGATTAAGAATTCCTCATATCAGTGAAGTCATATGATACATGTCTTTCTCTGATTGACTTATTTCGCTCAGCATAATACCCTCCAGTTCCATCCACATCGTTGCAAATGGAAAGATTTCAATCCTTTTGATGGCTACATAATATTCCATTGTATATATATACCAAATCTTCTTTTCCATTCATCTGTCAATGGACATCTTGGCTCTTTCCACAGTTTGTCTATTGTGGACATTGCTGCTATAAACATCGGGGTGCACATACCCCTTCAGATCCCTACATTTGTATCTTTGGGGTAAATACCCAGTAGTGCAATTGCTGGATCATATGGCAGCTCTATTTTCAACTTTTTGAGGAACCTCCATACTGTTTTCCAGAGTGGCTACACCAGCTTGCATTCCCATCAACAGTGTAGGAGCGTTCCCCTTTCTCCGCATCCCCGCCAACATCTGTCGTTTCCTGACTTGTTAATTTTAGCCATTGTGACTGGTGTGAGGTGGTATTTCACTGAGGTTTTGATGTGGATTTCCATGATGCCGAGCAATGTTGAGCACTTTTTCTTGTGTCTGTTGGACATTTGGATGACTTCTTTGACAAACTATCTGTTCATGTCTTCTGCCCATTTCTTGATTGGATCATTTGTTCTTTGGGTATTGAGTTTGATAAGTTCTTTAAAGATTTTGGATACTAGCCCTTTATCTGATATATCATTTGCAAATATCTTCTCCCATTCTGTCGGTTATCTTTTGGTTTTGTTGACTATTTCTTTTGCTGTGCAAAAGCTTTTTATCTTGATGAAGTCCCAATAGTTCATTTTTGCCCTTGCTTCCCTTGCCTTTGTTGATGTCTCTAGGAAGAAGTTGCTGCAGCTGAGGTCGAAGAGGTTGCTGCTCCTTTAGGATTTTGATGGACTCCTGTCTCACATTGAGGTCTTTCAACCATTTGGAGTCTATTTTTGTGTGTGGTGTGAGGAAATGGTCCAGTTTCATTCTTCTGCATGTGGCTGTCCAATTATCCCAACACCATTTGTTGAAGAGACTGTCTTTTTTCCATTGGGCATTCTTTCCTGCTTTGTCGAAGATGAGTTGACCATAGAGTTGAGGGTCCATTTCTGGGCTCTCTATTCTGTTCCATTGATCTATGGGTCTGTCTTTGTGCCAGTACCATACTGTCTTGATGATGACAGCTTTGTAATAGAGCTGGAAGTCCGGAATTGTGATACCAACAGCTTTGCTTTTCTTTTTCAACATTCCTCTGGCTATTTGGGGTCTCTTCTGGTTCCATACAAATTTTAGGATTATTTGTTCCATTTCTTTGAAAAAAGTAGATGGTATTTTGATGGGGATTGCATTGAATGTGTAGATTGCTCTAGGTAGCATTGACATTTTCACAATATTTGTTCTTTCAATCCATGAGCATGTAATGTTTTTCCATTTCTTTGCGTCTTCCTCAATTTCTTTCATGAGTATTCTATAGTTTTCTGAGTACAGATCCTTTGTCTCTTTGGTTAGATTTATTCCTAGGTATCTTATGGTTTTGGATGCAATTGTAAATGGGATCGACTCCTTAATTTCTCTTTATTCTCTCTTGTTGTTGGTGTATAGGAATGCCACTGATTTCTGTGCATTGATTTTATATCCTGCCACTTTACTGAATTGCTGTATGAGTTCTGGCAGTTTTGGGGTGGAGTCTTTTGGGTTTTCCACATAAAGTGTCATATCATCTGCAAAGAGTGAGAGTTTGACTTCTTCTTTGCCGATTTGGATGCCTTTTATTTTTTTTGTTGTCTGATTGCTGTGGCTAGGACTTCCAATACTGTGTTGAATAGCAGTGGTGATAGTGGACATCCCTGCCGCATTCCTGACCTTAGAGGGAAAGCTCTCAGCTTTTCCCCATTGAGAATGATATTTGCTGTAGGTTTTTCATAGATGGCTTTTATGATATTGAGGTATGTACCCTCTATCCCTATACTCTGAAGAGTTTTGATCAAGAAAGGATGCTGTACTTTGTCAAATGCTTTTTCTGCATCTATTGAGAGGATCATATGATTCTTGTTCTTTCTTTTGTTTAATGTATTGTATTATGTTGATTGATTTGCAGATGTTGAACCAAGCTTGCAGCCCAGGCATAAATCCCACTTGGTCATGGTGAATAATCCTTTTAATGTACTGTTGGATCCTATTGGCTAGTATTTTGGTGAGAATTTTTGCATCCATGTTCATCAAGGATATTGGTCTGTAATTCTCCTTTTTGATGGGTTCTTTGTCTGGTTTGGGGATCAAGGTAATGGTGCCCTTATAAAAGGAGTTTGGAAGTTTTCCTTCCTTTTCTATTTTTTGGAACAGTTTCAGAAGAATAGGTATTAATTCTTCTTGAAATGTTTGGTAGAATTCCCCTGGGAAGCCATCTGGCCCTGGGCTTTTATTGGGAGATTTTTGATGACTGCCTCAATTTCCTTACTGGTTATGGGTCTGTTCAGGTTTTCTATTTCTTCCTGGTTCAGTTTTGGTAGTTGATACATCTCTAGGAATGCCTCCATTTCTTCCAGGTTATCTAATTTGCTGGCATATAGTTGCTCATAATATGTTCTTATAATTGTATTTCTTTAGTGTTGGTTGTGATCTCTCCTCTTTCATTCATGATTTTGTTGATTTGGGTCGTTTCTCTTTTCTTTTTGATAAGTCTGGCCAGGGGTTTATCAATCTTGTTAATTCTTTCAAAGAACCAGCTCCTAGTTTCATTGACCTGTTCTACTGTTCTTTTGGTTTCTATTTCATTGATTTCTGCTCTGATCTTTATTATTTCTCTTCTCCTGCTGGGTTTAGGCTTTATTTGTTGTTCTTTCTCCAGCTCCTTTAGGTGTAGGGTTAGGTTGTGTATTTGAGACCTGTCTTGTTTCTTGAGAAAGGCTTGTATTGCTCTATACTTTCCTCTTAGGACTGCCTTTGCTACATCCCAAAGATTTGAATAGTTGTGTTTTCATTTTCATTTGTTTCCATGAATTTTTTAAATTTTTCTTTAATTTCCTGGTTGACCCATTCATACTTTAGTAGGATGCTCTTTAGCCTCCATGTATTTGAGTTCTTTCTGACTTTCCTCTTGTGATTGAGTTCTAGTTTCAAAGCATTGTGGTCGGAAAATATGCAGGGAATAATCCCAATCTTTTGGTACCAGTTGAGACCTGATTTGTGACCTAGGATGTGATCTATCCTGGAGGATGTTCCATGTGCGCTAGAGAAGAATGTGTATTCCATTGCTTTGGGATGAAATGTTCTGAATATGTCTGTGAAGTCCATTTGGTCCAGTGTGCCATTTAAAGTCTTTATTTCCTTGTTGATCTTTTCCTTAGATGATCTGTCCATTCCAGTGAGGGGATTGTTAAAGTTCCCCACTATTATTGTATTGTTGTCAATGTGTTTCTTTGCTTTTGTTATTAATTGCCTTATATAATTGGCTGCTCCCATGTTAGGGGCATAGATATTTACAACTGTTAGATCTTCTTGTTGGATAGACCCTTTAGGTATGATAGAGTGTCCTTCCTCATCTCTTATTACAGTCTTTGGTTTAAAATCTAACTTATCTGATATAAGGATTGCCACCCCAGCTTTCTTTTGGTGTCCATTAGCATGGTAAATGGTTTTCCACCCCCTCACTTTCAATCTGGGGGTGTCTTTGGGTCTAAAATGAATCTCTTGCAGACAGCATATTGATGAGTCTTGTTTTTTAATCCAATCTGATAGCCTGTGTCTTTTGATTGGGGCATTTAGCCCATTTACATTCCGGGTAACTATTGAAAGATAGGAATTTAGTGCCATTGTATTGCCTGTAAGGGGACTGTTACTGTATATGCCTGTGTTCCTTTCTGGTCTATGTTACTTTTAGGCTTTCTCTTTGCTTAGATGACCCCTTTCAATATTTCTTGTAGGGCTGGTTTTGTGTTTGCAAATTCCTTTAGTTTTTGTTTGTCCTGGAAGCTCTTTATTTCTCCTTCTATTTTCAGTGACAGCCTAGCTGGATATGGTATTCTTGGCTGCATATTTTTCTCATTTAGTGCTCTGAATATATCCTGCCAGTCCTTTCTGGCCTGCCAGGTTTCTGTGGATATCAAATGTTTCTACCATTGTAGGTTATAGATCTCTTGTCCTGAGCTGCTTTCAGGATTTTCTCTTTGTCTCTGAGACTCGTAAGTTTCACTATTAGATGTCAGGGTGTTGACCTATTTCTATTGATTTTTTTTTTAAGATTTTATTTATTTATTTGACAGAGAGAGACACAGCAAGAGAGGGAACACAAGCAGGGGGAATGGGAGAGGGAGAAGCAGGCTTCCCGCCGAGCAGGGAGCCTGATGTGGGGCCCGATCCCAGGACCCTGGGATCATGACCTGAGCCGAAGGCAGACACTTAATGACTGAGCCACCCAGGTGCCCCTATTTCTATTGATTTTGAGGGGGGCTCTCTGTGCTTCCTGGATTTTGATGCCTGTTTCCTTCCCCAAATTGGGGAAGTTCTCTTCTATAATTTGCTCCAATATACCTTCTGCCCCTCTCTCTCTTTCTTCTTCTGGGATCCCAATTATTCTAATATTGTTTCATCTTATGGTATCACTTATCTCTCGAATTCTGTCCTCGTGATCCAGTAGTTTTTTGTCTCTCTTTTTCTCAGCTTCTTTATTTTCCATCATTTGGTCTTCTATATCACTAATTCTCTCTTCTGCCTCATTTATCCTAGCAGCTAGAGCCTCCATTTTTGATTGCACCTCATTAATAGCCTTTTTGATTTCGACTTGGTTAGATTTTAGTTCTTTTATTTCTCCAGGAAGTGTTTCTCTAATATCTTCCATGCTTTTTTCAAGCCCAGCTAGTATCTTTAAAATCATCATTCTGAACTCTAGTTCTGATATCTTACTAATGTCTGTATTGATTAGGTCCTTGGCAGTCGGTACAGCCTCTTGTTCTTTTTTTTTTTTTTTTTGAGGTGATTTTTTTCTGTCTTGTCATTTTGTCCAGAGGAGAATAGATGAATAAGAGAACAAAATGCTAACAGAGTAACAATGACCGCAGAAAATATACACTGAACAAGTCAGAAGAGACCTGAAAAAATCTGAAAAAGATAAAAACAAAACAAAACAAAACAAAAAGAATATAATCAAATATGATCAGGCTGGTGCATAGATCAGTACCACAAACTAGAGTTTGGGCGTATTTTGGTCTGTTAGAAGAAATTGCCTCCAAAATTTTAAAGAAAGAAAAACATATATGTACAAAAATAAGGGTAAATACGATGAAAGGATGGAATATGAATGTAAAGATGAAAATTATAAAAGATTTTATAAAAGGAATTGATAAGAAGTTGGTGAAAAAAGAAAGAAGAGGATTAAAAAAAAAAAAAAAGGAGAGAATGTGGTCAGGCAGGAGCCTAGAACAAAGCCGTACAGTAGAGATTTAGGGTATATTTTGGTCTGTTAGAAGAAACTGTATCCCAAAATTTTAAAGATAGAACTATATATATATACCAAAAATAAGGTTAATTACTATGAAGGGATGGAATATGACTCTAAAAATGAAAAATAAAAAACATTTTTTAAAAAAGGGATTGACAAGATGTTGGTTGAAAAAGGGAAAAAGAAAAATTGAAATAAAAAAAAGAAAAAGAAAAAAAAGAAAATTTTAAAAATTAACTTTGAAAGACTAAAGAATCATGGGGAAAAAAGCCATGAATTCTATGCACTGTATTCCCCTAGCACTGGAGTTCTGCCGTTCTCATTGGTCTTGGCTGGCTGTTCTTGCTGATCTTCTGGGGGAGGGGCCTATTGCCGTGGTTCCCAAATGTCTTTGCCAGAGGTGGAATTGCCCCACCCTTGCCGGTTGGGCTCAGTAATCTGCTCGGGTTTGCTCTCGGGAGCTTTTGTTCCCTGAAAGCTTTCCATACAGCTTTGGAGGACAAGAGTGAAAATGGTGGCCTCCCCATCTCTGCCCTGGAGGAGCTGAGAACTCGGGGCCCCACTCCTCAGTGTGCTACCAGATTAAAGCAGTCAATCACTCCTGTCTCCCCGGTCTCTGGCCACACTCCGTGCTCACCCAGGCTGTGACCGAGCATTTCTATCTCTGGCACACGACCCTGTGTGGAGTCTCCAAACCCAGCAGAACCCTGTGGTGCACTCCCATGCCACTCCTCCCAGGGGAGGAAGGTGAGCCTCCCCGGATCTGCTGCTTGTTGGGTCCCTGCTGGAGGAGCAGTGGCCCGACTGTGCCGTGGATCACAGTTTATGGCAACCCCGAGCTGAAAGCCCACTTCTCAGCTCCATCTCTGCAGCCGGCTTCCCTGCTCTGACACCTGGGAGCTCTACCACACTCAGGCACCCCCGGTCTTTCTGTGACCCCGAGGGTCCTGAGACCACACTGTCCTGCGAGGGTTCCACCCCCCGCTTAGCCACTGGAGTGACGTCCCTCAGCAGAGCCGACTTCTAAAAGTTCCTATTTTGTGCACCGTTGCTCTATCACTTGCTGGTAGTGGCTGACAGAGGCTCCCTCCCCCTGTGGTCTATCTTCCCGAATATTGCCTCAGATTCACTTCTCCACATGTCCTACCTTCCAGTAAGTGGTCGCTTTTCTGTTCAGAGAGTTGCTGCTATTCTTTTCTTCGATGTTCTGTTGAGTTCGTAGGTGTTCAGAGTGGTTTGATCCCTATCTAACTGAATTCCTGGGACCAGACAAAATTTAGGTTTCCTACTCTTCCGCCATCTTGCTCCTCCCACTTTATGAATTCTATAGTTAAAAATTAGTTTGTCTGCTCTTTGACTTTATATAAATTTAATCATACAATATGTACTTACTGTGTCCAAATTCTTTCACTCAGAATAATATCTATGGGGTTCATCATATTGCCTTATGCTTCTTTGTTGACTCCCTTTTATTAATGGATAGCCCATGATTTGACTATACCACAATGTGTTTATGAGATCTCCTGTTGATCAATAGTGGAATGGTTTGTGCTTTAAATATCCTGTCCGATAAATTTTTGTGTATTCTAGTTTCATGATATTCTCTTAATTGTGCTTCAAGAAATGCAGTAATGCTAATCTTTTGGTCTGTAATTCATCTCAGATTAATTTTTATAAATGGAATTAGAGTATGGAAGTCATTTTATCTATTGAGATATGCAATTTTTCCAACACCATTTATTTAAAAAGAGATACCTTTTCCCACATTGCCAAATTATTAATTGACATATAATCAAATTAAATATCATAATGCCTTGATTATTGTAGATCTGGAGTAATTTTTGTAGTCCAGGTATCTTAATCTTTGTTCATTGCCAGGATTGTTTGCCTATATGAGATACTTTGCATTTCTATATAATTTTTAAAACTGTCAAATTTTAGGGGCGCCTGGGTGGCTCAGTCATTAAGCGTCTGCCTTCGGCCCAGGTCATGATCCCAGGGTCCTGGGATTGAGCCCCACATCCGGCTCCCTGCTCCGCGGGAAGCCTGCTTCTCCCTCTCCCTCTGCCCCTGGTTGTGTTCCCTCTCTCACTGTCTCTCTCTCTCTCTCTCTGTTAAATAAATAAAATCTTAAAAAAAAAAAACTGTCAAATTTTAAAAAACCTAAAATTTTCATTGGTGTTATAGTGAATCTAAAAAATAATTTTGGTAGAATTAAATCCTGAAAATATTGGTTTTTCCAAGTCACTAGCACTGTATATATCCTTATTTATTTATGCCTTCTATAATTTTACTTTCCATGTTCAATACAGAGCATATCATGTACTAGAATTCTTCCTAAGTATTTTTGTTCTTTTGAAATTTGTATTTTTTATTTTATATTCTATAACATAGAAATAAAATTCACTTCTGTATTTTAATATATTGTGACTGTTGCTAAATTTATTAGTCTTAATAGTTCTCTGCATGCATAATCATGTTGTCTATGAATTAATAGTTTACTATTTTATTTTTAATCTATGTACCCTTTAATTTTTTGACTGATTATAATGCTTAGAATCTCCAGTGTGGTATTGAATAAAACAACTGTGAGTAGATAAGCTTGACTTACATCAAATCTTAGAGGAAAACATTCAGTATTTGCCATTAAGTATTAAACAGGTCAAGGACTTTCATTCACGAATACCCTTAATCAGATTGGCTGATTTTTCCTACTTTTCTTCTTTCTAGTCTGTTGATGGATTTTATGTATTGAATTTTATTTCATGCTCGTCCAAATTTATTGAGAGTTGCCAAATGCTTTTGCTCAATTTTTCTGTTAATATGGTAATTTACATTGATTTATTTTATTTTATTTTTTTAGAGCGAGAGATCGGGGAGGGACAGAGGAAGAAAAGAGAGAGAGAATCTTAAGCAGGCTCCAGGCCAGCATAGGGCCTAATTTGGGGCTTGATCTCACCACCCTGAGATCATGACCTGAGCCAAAATCAAGAGTTAGACACTTAACTGACTAAGCCACCCAAGCACCCCTACATTGATTGATTTTCTAATGTTAAATTAACCTAAAATTTCTTTTCCTTTTTTTTTTAAAGATTTATTTATTTTTCTAGAATGTGTGAGCAGAGGGAAGAGCAGAGGGAAAGGGAGAGAATCTCAAGCAGACCCCCACCCCTGAGCTCAGAGCCCAACATGGAACTCCATCTGACTACCATGAGATCATGAGCTGAGCCAAAACCAGGAGTCTAATGCTCAACTGACTGAGACACCCAGGTGCCCCAACTTAAAATTTCTAAGATAATGTGCCATGGTGCATTATCTGTCTTATATAATGCTTGATTGATTTTTTCCAAAAATTTTGCTTGTAATGTTTAAATCTATGGTCATTCATATAATTAGTATGATTAAGGAATATTGGTCCATATATATTTTTGAACTATCTTGGTCAGATTTTGATATCAGGGTAATGCAGCCTCATAAAACTAGTTGGGAAAATTTTCAAAAAGTATTTATATTTTCAATTATTTCATAGAATGATAGAATTGGCCATATAAATTATATTTGCCTGAAATTTCTTTTGTAGGAAGGATTTTTAAATTACAAATTCATTTAATTCAATAGATTTAGGACTTTTAAAAAATAAGTAGCAAAATGTTTAAACTCAAACATATCAATAATTACATTACATAGAAGTGAACTAAACATTCCAATTATAGAGATATGTGGACTACATAGTAAAGCAATTCCCAAGTGAAAGTGTCTGTAAGAAATGTACTTTATTGGGGGGCACCTGGGGTGACTCAGTGGATTAAGCATCCAACTCGATTTCAGCTCAGGTCATGATCTCAGGGTTGTGGGATCAAGCCCTGCATCGGGCTCCACACAAAGCATGGAGTCTGCTTGTCCTTTTCCCTCTGCTCCTCCCCAGTTCTCTCACAATTAATTAATTAATTAATTAAAAATTTTAATAAAAGAAAGAAATGCATTTCATTGGATATGGGGGTAGGGAGTGTCTGTAAGTGAATATGATGTTTCTTTAATGGTGAAGAAAATGTTCTAAAATTAGATTATCATGATAGTTATACAACTGTAAATATATTGAAATGAGCACTTAAGATGGATAAATTTTATAGTATGTAGATTATATCTTAATAAAGATATTTTTAAAAGTGAAATCCATCTTAAACACAAAGAAAGATAGGTTAAAAGTGAAGTGATAAAAAAAGTATACCAAACAAACAAAACAGATTTCTAGCATTCATCTGTTTGTATAACAAAATCTCTTATTAGAAAAGTTGTCATTTTTCCCTTTTTCAAAAATCTAAAAATTTAACCAATGCAGAAACCACTACAGTGAAACAATATGCAAATATAAAAAAGACTTTATAGAATATTAATGCTTATATTTTAATGCTGTATTTAATAAGAGAAGTCAGATGTGCTTATATTATGGGATTCCTTTTCTTTTTTTCATTTAAAATAAAGTTATTTTGATGTGTATTTTATAAAATAAAACTCCTATTCCCACTTGAACCCTATCATTATCAGTTTGTTTGGTTGGCATTCCTTTCAGCATCAAAATTAGAAAATTGGCATAGAAATAAGAGTAATTGGTCAGATTGATGAACTGATAATTGATATAGACTATAAATTAATATAGTTGAATATTTCATTTGGATAATTAACATATGAAATTAAAATGTAAAACAAAAGAGGGATAACATTAAATAAGTCTTTAAGAGGAAAATTTTAGTGTCCTAAAAAATTATAGTGTAGCCATATATCTTATATTCCAAAAATATTTATAATGTAAGCTCATAAATTTATTCAGCAAGAATATACCTTAATGTTTTATGTGAAGGCTATCTGTGTTTCATCATCATTTTTAACAAATATTTATTGAGCACCTTATGTGAAGTGCTGGTATGTACTGAAGTAGAATTAGTATGATTGAGCACTAGGGATAGGTATTTGATTTTGAGACTTTTGAGATCATTATTATTCTAAAACATATCTTTGTGACCTTGTCTAAATGGTCATGTTTGTCAACCAAGTAATCAACATTCAATCTCAGCTCCCACTGTCTTTTTCTGGATCTTCATTAATGTGGGAATTATATTCATAACTAGGTCTTCAGGCCTCTAACATTGATCTTTCTCATTTTCAAAGATTATTGCAGAGATTAAACAATAAATAAGCAGGGAAGAGTATTTATTAAATAAGAATTAAGTTTCAATAGAATTTAAGGTATGAAGTTTAAAAGGGTACAAATTTCATTCCCCAAGCTAAGAACATGAAAAATGTGCAATATTTTATTTTAGAACTCCATTGCTAACATGATCTGCAAGAAACTAGGAAGAAATTTATGAACTAAAATATAAAATCTTGGTAAAATATTACTCTAAAATACTAAAAGATGTCAACATCTCACAGAACAGGAAGAATTGAACTAGTAAATCTCAAATACTAGTTAAAATGTAAATTTTTATTCTCCAAATTGTGTTCTAGGTTATTTTGAAAAAGAAAGCAAGGACTATTATGTAGCTGGCATTTATATGAATTAATGTAGGAGTTCCAGGCATACTACTTCAGATTTTTTCAAAAAAAGAGGAGTTAGCTGATGTATATTGCTATAGTAAAATGCAACCCTGAGCTACTGAGTTATCCTTCTACTGAATGACCTAAAATTGTTATTATGATGACATATATACATTTTACATTTATACCATGCACTGATATTTTGTCTAATTAGTTATTTGGGGTTCAACATTCATTGTTTATTGCAGTCCATCTTGTCCACTTTTTCAAATCAAGACTGAGGTTAACTGAGGGTTGAGAATCTTACATGGGGAATGAGGTAGAAAAAATCTTTATCTCATGCTTAGGATATTTCCAATGTCCTTATTTGAATCATATTAGGAGTGTGTGTGTGTAAGTGTTTGTGTGTGATCAAAACAAATGGAGTCATAAAAAATCCTTAACTGCTACTTAGTTTCAAATTTTCATTTTAATGATTATTACAATTAATCTAGCATTAATTATATTATTAAAGCTATCTCAATATTTTAAGGCTTTATTTTTTAGAGAAGTGTTAGTTTACACTAAAATTGAAAGGAAGAAAGGTACAGAGATTTGCCCTGCCCCACCCATGCATAGGTTCCTCCACTATTAACATCATTCACCAGAATGGTACATTTCAGCATCAGGGAAATCCAAATCAAAACCTCAATGAGACACCACCTCACACCAGTCAGAATGGCTAAAATTAACAAGTCAGGAAACGACAGTTGTTGGCGGGGATGCGGAGAAAGGGGAACCCTCCTCCACTGTTGGTGGGAATGCAAGCTGGTGCAGCCACTCTGGAAAACTGTATGGAGGTTCCTCAAAAAGTTGAAAATAGAGCTACCATATGATCCAGCAATTGCACTACTGGGTATTTACCCCAAAGATACAAAAGTAGGGATCTGAAGGGCTACGTGCACCCCGATGTTTATAGCAGCAATGTCCACAATAGCCAAACTGTGGAAAGAGCCAAGATGTCCATCGACAGATGAATGGATAAAGAAGATGTGGTATATATATATATATATATGCAACGGAATATTATGCAGCCATCAAAAGGAATGAGATCTTGCCATTTGCAACCACGTGGATGGAACTGGAGGGTATTATGTTGAGTGAAATAAGTCAAACAGAGAAAGACATGTATCATATGATCTCACTGATATGAGGAATTCTTAATCGCAGGAAACAAACTGAGTGTTGTTGGAGTGGGGGGTGGGGTGGGAGGGATGGGGTGACTGGGTGATGGACACTGGGGAGGGTGTGTGCTCTGGTAAGCGCTGTGAATTGTGCAAGACTGTTGAATCTCAGATCTGTACCTCTGAAACAAATAATGCAATATATGTTAAGAAAAAAAAGAAAAAGAAGAAGAAGAAGAAGGTAGAGGGAGGGGAAGAATGAAGCGGGGGAAATCGGAGGGGTAGACGAACCATGAGAGACGATAGACTCTGAAAAACAAACTGAGGGTTCTAGAGGGGAGGGGGGTGGGAGGATGGGTTAGCCTGGTGGTGGGTATTGAGGAGGGCACATTCTGCATGGAGCACTGGGTGTTGTGCACAAACAATGAATCATGGAACATTTCATCTAAAACTAATGATGTAATGTATGGGGATTAACATAAGAATGAAATTTAAAAAAAAAAGAATGAACCTACATTGACACTTCACAATCACTCAAGTCCATAGTTTACATTACAGTTCACTCTTGGCATTGCATGTTCTATGGGTTTGGAAAAAAATATGTAATGACCTGTATCCATCATTATAATATCATAGAGTATTTTCACTGCTTTAAAAATTGTCTGTGCTCTGCCTATTCATCTCTCTCCTTTTCTACTCCTCATAACCACTGATCTTATTCTCTATAGTTTTACCTTTTCTAGAATGTCATATAGTTGGAATTATACAGTATATGGCCTTTTCAAATTAGATTCTTTCACTTAGTAAGGTGCATTTCAGTTTCCTCCATGTCTTTTCCTGACTTGATAGCTCATTTCATTCAATAATATTCCATTGTATGGATGTACCACAGTGCATTTATCCATTCACCTACTGAAGGACATCTTTGTTGCTTCCAAGTTTGGACAATTATGAAAAAAGCTACTATAAACATCCATGTGCAGGTTTTTGTGTAGACCTAAATATTCATCTCATTTGGGTAAATACTAAGGAGCATGACTGTTGGAGTGTGTGTTTTGAGTATGTTTAGTTTTGTAGGAAACCACAAAACTTTCTTCCAAAATGGCTGTACCATTTTGCATTCTAACCAGAATGTATCACAGTTCCTGTTGCTTCACAGCCTCTCCAGCATTTGAGTTTGTCAGTGTTCTAATTTTGGCCAGTTTAATAGATGTGTAGTGGTATATTTCACTATTTTAAAAAAGCCCTTTATAGAGTTTATATTGACAGTTTTTTCTCATTTCCCTTTTCTTCCTGTCATGTTCTCACAATTAATTCAAAATCCATATTCACAATGACTGATATAGTAAGAGTAAGTAGCCTGGGCTATGGAATGCCTTTAAGAATATACAGGATTAGTTTCTTAGCAACTCTACTGCCTGAGTTCCTTTATCCCTCTAATAGTTTGTGTCTTGGTCTTTAAAATGGGGATAATGATAGAATCTACCTCATAAAATTACTCTAATCTGAATAAAATACTTAATACAATGATAGGAAAAAGCAGAGCTCATTTGCTATTATTTGTATCATGACTACTAATATTTTAAAGCTATATAATAATCTCTATATCATATAACAAACATAATGTCTTTTATATAATAGGCATATTGGTTAGTTAGCGGATTGGTTGATAATAGTTCTTTGAAATCAAGAATGTGGTTTTATTTCTCTTTTTGGATCCAGTGTCCAACAGTTTTGGGAGAGCACTGAATAAGTGAATAGTTGAATGGATAAATGTACATACAGAACTAAAATAGTTACCAGATTTTCAAAGTTGATGTCAAACATAATTTAGTTCATATGAATTCTAAACTGTAGTTTTGTCTTTTTAATTTTTAATATTCTGAGTACTTTCTGTGGGGAAATACTTATATTGAGTTAAACACAGTTTCTGCTATTATAGATCAGAGGCTATCATTACGAGTCATTACTGAAATTAGATATACAAAGTAGAATTTTCCTTTCTGTGACTGTGTATATTCTGTTACCATATAATAACACTAAATGAAATAGTCTGAAAAGGTCAATATTTATTTTAAATAAGATACATAAACTCTGGGATAAAAAAATATGTTGTCTTCTACTTAGTGCTTAAACCTGTTCATTCACCTTTCAGCAAACCTTAGGGCAAGGATTTTTCTAACCTTCAGGTTCATTTCATAAAATAATGAAAACTCACAGTCCAGGGGAATAAATGTAAGAATCTAAGAAATAAGTAAAATACAACATGATGAAATTCATTGTAAATTATATACAGAGGGATCTCCAATGTTGTGCTGAAAGTTCCAGAAGAGATTTGAAATCACATCTTTGTTTGAGGGGACGGCTGAATATTTTTTATGTTTAATCAAATAAATATGGGACATGTTCAGCCATGGCCGGATAGATATTTTGGAACCTGGAAAGGAAAAGATTATGATCTTTAAAGCATTCTCTGTGCTTGTGTGTTTGTTCACCATTTTGTTTTCTGTAAACTTGAAATTTAGTGAAGTCATGTACAGTAAATTTTGATTCCATCATAATTGATTTTGCTTCCATCATAATTGATTGAGCTTCATTGACCTTATAGTCAGTCCAACATAGAACTGCAGCTAAGAAGTTGTCTAAAAACAAAATTAACCATAAGTTAAGCCACCCAAACAAATGTCAAACATTTTAGGTTTCATTAATAACATCTAAAAACACGTCAATATCTGAAAAAGACACTGTACACAGGTAATTGTAAAAATATGAAATGGACAGAAACATTAATTTTTAAAAATCCATTCTTATTTTTGTTGCCATTGTTAGTTTATTTTTAGTATAGTTGATACACAATGTTACATTACTTTCAAATGCATAACAGCAAATTGACAAATTTACCCATTATGCTATATTCACATTATGCTATATTCAGCATACCCATCATGCTGTATTCATCACTATGCTTAGTGATTTGACAAATTTACCCATTATGCTATATTTGATGTATTATACCATCTGTTCTGTGACATCACTATTACAGTACCATTGACCGTATTTCTTATACTATTCTTTATATTTCCATGATTTAGTCATTCTATGCCTGGAAGCCTATACCACCCACTTCCCTTACTTCATTTTGCCCAATCCTCTACCCCTTTCCCCTCTGACAACTATCAGTTTATTTTCGGTTTATGTAGGTCTGATTCTGTGTTTCTTTGTTTATTCATTTTTTTAAGATTCCACTTATAAGTGGAATAACTTGGTATTTGTCTTTCTGATTCTGACAAATCACTTAGCATAATACCCTCTAGGTCCATCCATGTTGTTTCAAATGGCACAGTCCCATCCTTTTTATGGCTAAGTAATATTCGTGTGTGTGTGTGTGTGTACCACTTTTTATCCATTTGTATATTGATGGACACTTAACTTCCTTCCATATCTTGGCTATTGTAAATAATGCTGCAATAAACATAAGGGAACATACATTTTTTTCAAATTAGTGTTTTCATTTTATTTGGGTAAATACCCAGTAGTGGAATTACTAGTCATACAGTAATTTTATTTTTAATTATTTAGGAAACTCCATACTGTTTTCCATAGTGACTGAACCAATTTACATTCCCCTCAATAGTGCACGAAGTTTCCTTTTTCTCCACATCCTCACCAACAGGTGTTATTTCTTGTCATTTTGATTTTAACCATTCTTACTGGTATAAGGTGATGATATTGTGGTTTGGATTTGCATTTACCTAATGATTAGTGATGCTGAGCACCTTTCCATATGTCTGTCGGCCATCTGTACATCTTCTTTGGAAAAAATTCTACTAGGTCCTCTGCCCATTTTTTAATCAGATTGTTTTATTGGTGTTGAGTTGTATAGTTCCTTTATATATTTTGGATATTAACCCCTTATTGGATGTTTCATTTCAAATATATTCTCCTATTCAATAGTTTTTTTTTTTTTTTTGTTAATGGTTTCCTTTGCTGTGCAGAAGCTTTTTATTTTGATGTATCATTTTATCTTTGCTTTGGTTTCCCTTGATAGAGGAGACATGTCTAGAAGAATGTTGCTATGGCCAGTGTCAGAGAAATTACTGCTTGTGCTCTCTTCTAGGATTTTTATGGTTTCAGGTCTCACATTTTAGGTCTTTAGTCCATTTTGAGTTTTTTTTTTTTTTTTTAAGATTTTATTTATTTATTTGACAGAGAGAGAACACAAGTAGGCAGAGTGGCAGGCAGAGATAGAGGGAAAAGCAGGCCCCCTGCTGAGCAGGGAGCCCGATGCAGGGCTCGATCCCAGGACACCAGGATCATGACCTGAGCTGAAGGCAGATGCCCAACCAACTGAGCCACCTGGGCACACCTTGAGTTTATTTTTGTATATGGTATTAGAAACTGCTACAGTTTCATTCTTTTGCGTGCAGCTGTCCAGTTTTCCCAATACCATTTGAAGAGACTGTCTTTTCCTCATTGTTTATTCTTGCCTCCTTTGTCATAGCTTAATTGGCCATATAACTGGTTTTATTTCTGGAGTTTCTATTCTGTTCTATTGACCTAGGTGTCTTTTTTATGTCAGTACCATACTATTTTGATTTCTACAGCCTTGTAGTATATCCTGAAGTCTTATATTGTGATACCTCCAGTTTTGCTCTTCTTTCTCAAGGTTGCTTTGGCTATTCAGAGTCTTGTGTGATTCCCTACATATTTTAGTATTATTTGTTCTTGTTTGGGGGAAAATGCTGTTGCTATGTCAATAAGGAATGCATTGAGTCTGTAGATTGCTTTGGGTAGTATGGACATTTAAATGATATTTGTTTCCCAATCCATGAGCATGGAATATCTTTCCATTTGTTTGTGTCATCTTCAATTCCTTTCATCAATGTTTTATAGTTTTGAAGTACAGGTCCTACACCTCTTTGGTTAAATTTATTTCTACATATTTTTTCTTTATGGTGCAATCATAAATGGTGTTTTTAAAATTTCTTTCTGCTACTTCAGTATTAGTGTATAGAAACCCTACTAGTTTCTGGGTATTAATTTTGTATCCTGCCTCTTTACTGAATTTGTTATTTTTAGTAGTTTTTTGGTGGGGTCTTTAGGATTTTCTATATATAGTATCATGTCATCTACAAATAGTGACTGTTTAAATTCTTCTTTACCAATATGGATACCTCATTTCTTTTTCTTATGATTGCTATTGTTAGGACTTCCAGTACTATGTTGAATAAAAGTGGAAAGAGTGGACATCTTTGTCTTGTTCCTGACCTTAGAGGGAAAGCGCTCAGTTTTTCACCATTGAGTATGATGTTAGCTGTGGGTTTTCATATATGGCCTTTATTATGTTGAGGGACATTCCCTCTAAACCTTTGTTTAGAGTTTTTATCCTGAAGGGATGTTGTACTTTGTTAAATGCTTTTTCTATATCTATTGAGATGATTATATGGTTTTTGTTCTTCAGTTTGTTGATGTGGTTTTATGACATTGATTTGTGAATACTGAATCATCTTGTATCCCTGGAATAAATTCCACCTGACGGTGCTGACTTTTTAATTTATTGTATACAGTTTGCTAACATTTTGTTGAGAATTTTTGCATTGATGTTCATCATGGATATTGTTCTATAGTTTTGGGGATTTTTTTGTTTGTGTATGTGTGTGTGTGTTGTTGTTGTCTTTACTTTTAACATTAGGATAATGCTGGCCTCATAGAATATACTTGGAAGTTTTCCATCCTCCTATTTTTTGGAATAGTTTGAGTAGAATAGGTATTAACTATTCTTTAAATGTCTGGTAGAATTCACTTTTGAATACATCTGATCCTGGACTTTTATGTATGGTAGTTTTTTTTATTACCAATTCAATTTCATTACTTGTAATTGTTCTGTTTAGATTTTCTGTTTCTTCTTGGTTCAGTGTTGGAAGATTGTATGTTTCTAGGAATTTATCCATTTTTTCTAGGTTGTCCAGTTTGTTGGAATATAGTTTTTAATAATATTCTCTTATAATCCTTTGTATTTCTGTGATGTCAGTTGTTTCTCCTCTCTCAGTCTTGAGTTTATCCAGGTCCTTTCTCTTTTTTTATTGATGAGTCTGGCTAAGGGTTTGTCAATTTTGTTTATTTTTTCAAAAGCGATTTTCTGGTTTTATTGATTTCCTCTTTCTTTTTTGGCCTTTATATCATTTATACTACTACAACCTTTATGATTTCCTTTCTTCTGCCCATCTGGGGCTTTGTTCTTTTTCTACTTTCTTTAGGTGTAAGGTTAGATTGCTTATTTGAGCTATTCTTTTTTTCTTAAGGTAGGTCTGTATCTCTATACACTTCCCTCTTAGAACTGCTTTTGCTGTGTCTCAAAGATTTTGTACCATTGTTTTTTCATTTTGATTTGTTTGCATGTATTTTTTTAATTTATCTCGATTGCTTTGTTGAGCCATGGTTTGTTCAGTATCATGTTGTTTAGTCGTGTTTGTGTTTTTTTCCTTTTTTTGCGATTTATTTCTAGTTTCATACTGTTGTGATCAGAAAATAATAATGCAAGGTATGATTTCAATCTTAAGTTTATTGAGTCTTGTTTTATGGCCTAATATGTTATCTGTTCTAGAGAATGTTCCATGCTCACTAGAAAAGAATGTGTATTCTGGTTTTATTTTTTGAGTGGAATGTTCTTTATATTTGTTATGTCCATCAAATCCAATGTGCCATCAAACATTGTTTCCTCATTGATTTCCTGCCTGGATGATCCATCCATTGATGTATGTGGGGTATTAAAGTCCCCGACTATTGTTGTTTTACCATTAATTTTTCTTTGTGTTCATTAATATTTGCTTTATATATTTAGGTGTTCTAGTGTAGGGTACATAGATATTTATAATGGTTATATCCTTTTTTTGGATTGATACCTTTATCATTTTGTAATGCCCTTCTTCGTCTCTTGTTACAGTCTTAGTTTTAGACTCTATTTTGTCTGATATAAGTATTGCTACCCCAGCTTTTTTTTTTTTTTCTAGTTCCATTTGCATGGAAATATTTTTCCATCCCTTCATTTTCACTCCATATGTGTCTTTGGTTTGAGTTGAGTCTCTTGTAGGCAGCATAGAGGTGGGTCTTATTTTATAATCCATTCCATCATACTGTGTCTTTTCATTGGAAAATTTAGTCCATTTATATTCAAAGTAATTATTGGTAAGTATGTACTTACTGCCATTTTAAAAATGTGTTTTCTGGTTGGCTTTGTAGTACTTCTTTGCTCCTTTCTTCTTCTCTTGCCTTTCTTTTTGGTTGATGAGCTTCTGTAGCATTAACTTTGGCATTCCTTCTCTTTACTTTTTGTGTATGTAACATAAAAACACTCAAACCTGAATAATAACTTTGCTGGGTAAAGTACTCCTGGTTGTAGGGATTTTTTTTTTTTTCCTTTCAACACTTTGAATATATCATGCCACTCCCTTCTGACTTACAAAGTCTCCACTGAAAAATTAGCTGATAGCCTTATAGGTTTACCCTTAAGGTAATTTGTAGGTAACTTTTTGTTTCTCTCTTGCTGCTTTTAAAATTCTCTCTTTATCTTGAACCTTTGACATTTATTTATTATGTGCCATGGTGTGGCCCTTCCAGGGTTCATCTTGTTTGGAATTCTCTCTGATTCTTGGACTTGGGTATCTATTTCCTTCCCTACATTAGGGAAGTTTTCAGTTATTTCTTCAAATAAGTTTTCTACACATTTCTCTCTCTTCTTCTCCTTTTGGGACACTATAATGCGAATGTTTGTTCACTTGATGTTGCTCAAGATATCTCCTAATCTATCCGCACTTAAAAAAAAAAAAAAAATTCTCTTTTCGCTGTTCAGCTTGAGTGCTTCCCATTACCTTTCCCGAGTGTTGATGCATTCTTCTGCATCCTCTAATCTACTGTTGATTCCCTCTATTGTGTGTGTATGTTTTATTTCAATTACTGTATTCTTCAGCTCTGATTGGTTCTTTTAGTATTTTCAATCTCTTTTTTCAAAGTCTCACTGAGATCCTTCACTCTTTTCTCCAGCCCAGTGAGTATCTTTACAATCACTACTTGAAATTATTTATCAGGCATATTGCTTATCTCTGTTTCATTTAGTTCTTTTTCTGAGGATTTTTCTTGTTCTTTCTTTTGGAGCATATTCCTCTGTCTCCCCATTTTGCTGACTTTGGATTAGACAAAGTGGCTACTTCTAAGTTTGAAAAAGTGGTCTTGTTCATTGTGTACTCTATAAAGGCTGTGTGTGCTTGGTGACTTGCTGGGTGGCTGGAGCTGTGGCTGTATATGCTAGTTGCTCTTTAAAGCACAGGTTCTTGGGCACCTGGGTGGCTCAGTTGGTTGAGCGACTGCCTTCGGCTCAGGTCATGATCCTGGAGTCCCGGGATCGAGTCCCGCATAGGGCTCCCTGCTCGGCAGGGAGTCTGCTTCTCCCTCTGATCCTCCTCCCTCTCATGCTCTCTGTCTCTCATTCTCTCTGTCTCAAATAAATAAAATCTTAAAAAAAAAAAAGCACAGGTTCTTACAGAAAGAAGAAAATAATAAAAAAAATTAAAATAAAAAGGAAAAGGAGTATAAAAAAACAGAAAAGAGAAAAAAATTAAAACAAAATTTTAAAAATAGAAATAAATTAAAAAAAATAAAATAAAACCCAATAAATACCCCCATGACTTATTTTCTGTGCCCCAGCAACACAGGGTCTGATGTGGGCTTGCAAACTGTCACTGAGGTCGTAAGCTCACTGTGATCTGGACCCTGTTCTGGTCTGGACTTTTAAGGTAAAGGTGGGGAGAGTGTCCCCACAGCTCCTTGATCCTTTTCATATTTGTTGTTTTATTTTTCTGTGTCCCAGTGTGACAGAGGCTGATGGCTTGGGGATTCTGGGATTGCTGAGGGTATAAGCTCCCTATGAGGACCACACCTGCCAGTTATGGTGTTGGGACCAGCCTGTTGTGGCATCCAGACTCTTCTCCAGTCTTGGCTTTAAGGAACAGTGGGAAAGGACATTGCCGCTACTTCTTGGTTCTTCTAAGCCCCAGCTTTTTTCCTGTGTCCCAGCCTGACTAGGGCTGGTCTAGGCTTGTGAACTGTGGGATTGCTGAGGTTGCAAGCTCACAGTGACAACCAGACCTGCCTGTTTTGGTGTCTAGACCTTGCTCTGGTCTAAGATTTTAAAATGGAATGGGAACATTAACCATGTCTTTATCCAGTCCCTCTGACCTGGAGAATGTTCCAGCAGCTTCTCTGCCCCTTGACAGAATTCTAATATGGTCTCTGTTATATGCTACCTGCTTTTTTAAAGCCTTTTTTTTTTTTTTTTTTTTTTTTTCTGTGCCCAAGGACAAAAGGATTTTTTTCCAAGTCCCTCAGTACTATCTGCCTACCAGTGCTGTGCACAGTGTTAGGGCTGGGAGTTCCCCCCACTATATCTTCATCTCTCCTGATTTTCTTTTGCCATTCTGTCTTTGGTTGTTCAGTAGCTGTTCAGTCAGTCCCCAGTGTTTCTTCAGGAGGAATTGATGTATTAATAGGTGTAATTTGGTGTGCTTTGTGGAGGGGGTGAGGTCAGGGTCTTCCTAGGTTGCCATCTTGGACCAGAACTCTCTTATTTTTGTTTTCTTTTATTATTGTTTGATCTAATTTGTCCCTCTTATCACCTACTACATGAATTTTATAGAAAATGTCTCTTTCTCACTAAAGATACCTGTGGTAAATTAAAAAAATGGCCATAAATTCATTGCTATTTCTTCTGTTGAGAAACTCAGACTAATTCATTTCTCCTTGGATCTAATTGGCCTTGTGACTAGTGTTTACTAATAGAATACAGCAGAAGAGATACTATGTAATTTCTGAGGCAGAATTTTAAGAGATTTTCATCTTCTGCCTTCACAACTTAGAACATTTCCATTTAGAACCACCATGCTATGAAAAAACCAAATAAGCTGAAGAACAGATCATATGAAAGGAGGAAAGACATGCTGTCCAGGCCCAGCTAAGCCCCCAGCCTACAGCCAGCAGCAACTGCTAGCCATGTCATTCTGCTATCTTGAATGTTTTAGCCCCAGTCAAGCCTCCAGTTGAATATAGTCTCAGACAACACCATGGGAAACAGAAAATATATACAGCTGATCCAAGTCAACCTAAAAATCATAAATGATAATACTTGTTTTAAGCCACTAAGTTTTGGGCTAGTTTGCTATGTGGCAATAGACAAAAAATATACATATGGTTTTCTAAATTTTTCTTCTATTTCTTGTCATAGAATAGTTTCTTGCATCTTTTTTTTAATTTTGAAGATGCTACCTTTTTTGCTGATTCAATAGTGCATTTTCCCACTGGTACCCATGTGTGAGTGTACATACAAATGTGGACCTGTGCAAGCATAATCATAATTTAATCCCTAAATATTTGTTCATGTTTCATAAAAACTATACCTTTTAGGTTGTTGTATCTCATTACCAGTTTCCCCTCCTCTGTTTCTACTTTTCTTGACGCTAAAAAGTTAAAGAGCATTTTTTTAAAATTAGCTTAGGGAGCATGAGTATGGTGAGTACAATGTTTTTCTGAATACTTCTGCGTTTTTCTGGAGATAGCGAATGAGAGACTGAACAGAAGACTGAGAAAGGATGACAGGCGTATTATCTTCTTACATTCTTTGTTCTGTTTCATTATAGCAAGCATGAGTATGCCTCTGTTTTTGTTGTTATTGGGAACTCAGGTCAAAATTCCTTCCATATTCTAGCCACCATAACTTAATAGCAATTATATCTTTATAGATATGTTGGTGCTAAAGCAGGGGCTGTCATTCAGATAAGATTTTTTTAAAGGTGGTGGAATTGTGAAATTTTATACACATACACACACACACACACACACGTATGTTTCTGCCCCTGGTTCTGGGCACAGAGCTCCTAAATCTCGGAATTTCCTGGGTGAGAGTCATTTCTTTTTGTTTTAATGAGGTGTCTCTTAGTGGGTTCCTAGATAGTTTCAGGATGGGGCTGGTCACCAGGAAGTCCAAGTCATTATTAGAAGCTTGGAACTTTCATCTCCACCCCCATTCTCTGAAAAGGGAGTGGGGTTGAAGATTGAGTTAATGATTAATTATGCCGACATGATGAAGTCTCCATAAAAATCCAAAAGGTTTCCAGGTTGGCGAACATATCTGCAGGACAGGAGGGTGGCACCCCAACTCCATAGCAATATAAGTCCTTGCTCTTGGGACCTTTCCAGACTTTTCCCTATGTATCTATCTCTTAATCTGGCTGTTCTTTTATATCCTTTATTATATAATAAACCTGTAAACATAAGTAAATATTTCCCTGAGTTCTGTGAACTGTTCCATCAAATGATGGCATCTGAGGAGGGGGTCATGGAAACCTGGACTTGCAAATGATATCTGAGGTAGGTTAGGAAGGCAGTCTTAAGAACCCCTAATTTGTGGGGCATGCACTAACTCTGATTGGTGTCAGAATTGAATTGATTTGTAGAGCACCAGCTTGTATCACAGAGAATTTCTTGGGGTGGGGGGAGGAATCCACACATTTGATATCAAAAGGGTTGTGAGTGTATAAGTAGTGACAGTGAAGGAAAAGTAGTGAATTCTCCCTCTAGACAGGAATTCATAATAAACTTTCCTAAATCTAGCCATTAAGTGTCATATACAATTCCACCCAAAGAGTTGAAAATTGTTTAATTTTCAAATAAGCGCTGTGTCTGTTTTTAAAGATGAATCATTTACATTTTTCAGTATTAACACTGATGTGAGTACATTTTAAGGAGAGCTAATAGCAATGCCAATATTTATTGAATTGATATACAAGCAGAAAAATAACTTCCTAAACAAAAATGAAATAGAGTTTGGGAACTGTTTTGTTGTTGTTGTTGTTTTTTTAACATATAGTGTAATATTTGTTTCAGGGGTCCAGGTCTGTGATTCATCAGTCTTACACAATTCACAGTGCTCACCATAGTACATACCCTCCCCAATGTCCATCACCCAGCCACCCCATCCCACCCACCCCCCTCCACTCCAGCAACCCTCACTTTGTTTCCTGAGATTAAGAGCCTCTTATGGTTTGTCTCCCTCTCTAGTTTCGTCTTGTCTCATTTTTCCCTCCCTTCCCCTATGATCCTCTGTCTTGTTTCTCAAATTCCTCATATCAGTGAGATCATATGATACTTCTCTTTCTCTGATTGACTTATTTTGCTTAGCATAATACCCTCTTGTTCAATCCATGTGGTTGCAAATGGCAAGATTTCATTTTTTGATGGCTGCATAATATTCCATTGTGTATATATACCACCTCTTCTTTATCCATTCATCTGTTGATGGACATCTAGGCTCTTTCCATAGTTTGGCAATTGTGGACATTGCTGCTATAAACATCGGGGTGCATGTGCCCCTTCAGATCACTACATTTGTATCTTTACAGTAAATACCCAGTAGTGCAATTGCTGGATCATATGGTAGCTCTATTTTCAACTTTTTGAAGAATGTCCATACTGTTTTCCAGAGTGGCTGCACCAGCTTGCATTCCCACCAACAGTGTAGGAGCGTTCCCCTTTCTCCGCATCCCCGCTAACATCTGTCATTTCCTGACTTGTTAATTTTAGCCATTCTGACTGGTGTGAAGTGGTATCTCATTGAGGTTTTGATGTGGATTTCCATGATGCTGAGCGATGTTGAGCACTTTTTCTTGTGTCTGTTGGCCATTTGGATGTCTTCTTTGCAGCAATGCCTGTTCATGTCTTCTGCCCATTTCTTGATTGGATCATTTGTTCTTTGGGTGTTGAGTTTGATAAGTTCTTTATAGATTTTGGATACTAGCCCTTTATCTGATATGTCATTTGCAAGTATCTTTTCCCATTCTGTCAGTTGTCTTGGTTTTGTTGACTGTTTCCTTTGCTGTGCAAAAGCTTTTTATCTTGATGAAATCCCAATAGTTCATTTTTGCCCTTGCTTCCCGTGCCTTTGGCGATGTTTCTAGGAGTAAGTGGCTGCGGCTGAGGTTGAAGAGGTTTCTGCCTGTGTTCTCCTTTAGGATTTTGATGGATTCCTGTCTCACATTGAGGTCTTTCAACCATTTTGAGTCTATTTTTGTGTGTGGTGTAAGGAAATGGTCCAGTTTCATTCTTCTGCATGTGGCTGTCCAATTTTCCCAATACCATTTGTTGAATAGATGGTCTTTTTTCCACTGGACATTCTTTCCTGTTTTGTCGAAGATTAGTTGACCATAGAGTTGAGGGTCCATGTCTGGCTCTCTATTCTGTTCCATTGATCTATGTGTTTTTTGTTTGTTTGTTTTGTTTTTTTCTGCCAGTACCATATTGTCTGGATGATAACAGCTTTGTAATAGAGCTTGAAGTCTGGAATTGTGATGTCACCAGCTTTGCTTTTCTTTTTCAACATTCTTCTGGCTATTTGGGGTCTTTGCTGGTTCCATACAAATTTAGGATTATTTGTTCCATTTCTTTGAAAAAAGTGGATGGTATTTTGATTGATAGGGATTGCATTAAATGTGTAGCTTGCTCTAGGTAGCATAGACATTTTCACAATATTTGTTCTTCCAATCCATGAGCATGGAAGGTTGTTCCATTTCTTTGTGTCTTCCTCAATTTCTTTCATGAGTATTCTGTAGTTTTCTGAGTACAGATCCTTTGCCTCTTTGGTTAGATTTATTCCTAAGTATCTTATGGTTTTGGGTGCAATTGTAAATGGGATTGACTCCTTGATTTCTCTTTCTTCTGTCTTGTTGTTGTTGTATAGAAATGCAACTGAATTCTGTGCATTGATTTTATATCCTGCCACTTTACTGAATTCCTATATGAGTTCTAGCAGTTTTGGGGTGGAGTCTTTTGGGTTTTCCACATAAAGTATCATATCATCTGCAAAAAGTGAGAGTTTCACTTCTTCTTTGCCAATTCAGATGCCTTTTATTTCTTTTTGTTGTCTGATTGCTGAGGCAAGGACATCTAGTACTATGTTGAATTGCAGTGGTGATCGTGGACATCCCTGCTATGTTCCTGACCTTAGGGGAAAAGCTCTCAGTTTTTCCCACTGAGTATGATATTCGCTGTGGGTTTTTCATAGACGGCTTTTATGATATTGAGGTATGTACCCTTTATCCCTACACTCTGAAGAGTTTTAATCAAGAAAGGATGGTGTATTTTGTCAAATGTGTTTTCTGCATCTATTGAGAGGATCATATAGTTCTTGTTCTTTCTTTTATTAATGTATTGTATCACATTGATTGATTTGTGGATGTTGAACCAACCTTGCAGCCCAAGAATAAATCCCACTTGGTCGTGGTGAATAATCCTTTTAATGTACTGTTGGATCCTATTGGCTAGTATTTTAGTGAGAATTTTTGCATCCATGTTCATCAGGGATATTGGTCTATAGTTCTTTTTTGGGGGGGTCTTTGTCTGGTTTTGGGATCAAGGTAATGCTGGCCTCATAAAAGGAGTTTGGAAGTTTTCCTTCCATTTCTATTCTTTGAAACAGATTCTGAAGAAAATAGGTATTAATTCTTCTTTGAATATTTGGTAGAATTCCCCTGGGAAGCCATCTGGCCCTGGGCTTTTGTTTGTTGGGAGATTTTTGATGACTGCCTCAATTTCCTTACTGGTTATGGGTGTGTTCAGGTTTTCTATTTCTTCCTGGTTCAGTTTTGGTAGTTGATACATCTCTAGGAATGCATCCATTTCTTCCAGATTATCTAATTTGCTGGCATAGAGTTGCTCATAATATGTTCTTATAATTGTTTGTATTTCTTTGGTGTTGGTTGTGATCTCCCCTCTTTCATTCATGATTTTATTTATTTGGGTCATTTCTCTTTTTTAAGATTTTATTTATTTATTTGACAGAGAGAGACACAGCGAGAGAGCGAACACAAGCAGGGGGAGAGGGAGAAGCAGGCTCCCCGCAGAGCAGGGAGCCTGATGTGGGACTTGGTCCCAGGACTCTGGGATCATGACCTGAGCCGAAGGCAGTTGCTCAACCGACTGTGCCACCCAGGCACCCCATTTCTCTTTTCAAGTCTGGCCAGGGGTTTATCAATCTTATTAATTGTTTCAAAGAACCAGCTCCTAGTTTTGTTGATCTGTTCTACTGTTCTTTGGTTTCTATTTCATTGATTTCTGATCTGATCTTTATTATTTATTTCTCTTCTCCTGCTGGGTTTAGGTTTTATTTGCTGTTCTTTCTCTAGCTCCTTTAGGTGTAGGGTTAGGTTGTGTATTTGAGACCTTTCTTGTTTCTTGAGAAAGGCTTGTATTGCTCTATACTTTTCTCTTAGGACTGCTTTTGCTGCATCCCAAACATTTTGAACAGTTGTGTTTTCATTTTCATTTGTTTCCATGAATTTTTTAATTCTTCTTTAATTTCCTGGTTAACCCATTCATTCTCTAGTAGGATGCTCTTTAGCCTCCATGTGTTTGAGTTCTGACTTTCCTCTTGTGATTGAGTTCTAATTTCAAAGCGTTGTGGTCTGAAAATATGCAGGGAATGATCCCAATCTTTTGGTACCAGTTGAGACCTGATTTGTGACCCAGGATGTGATCTATTCTGGAGAATGTTTTTTTTACAGATACTGAGAAAAGAAGCCCAACACTGACACTTTGGTCAAACTACAGTAATTTTCTTGTTATGTTTGAATAGAGAGTAATAGATTTCATGATTAAAATATTACAAAGTGATTTCCTGAAGTTGGGTATGGACTACATAAGCATTAAGTTAGACTTTGCATATTTCTGTGTGAGTACTTGTGCACTTAGGAATATGAATGAAATAAGCATACAACAGCACAAATAGAACAGAAGGGAGAATTGTTTTATATTTCGTTATTTGTAGAGAAAATGTAGTTCTGAACTTGTGTAAAGATACAAAGTATATTCTATTTTCAGAATGCTCTTACACCTGTGATATATACTACAAAAGAAACTGCAGAAGTGTACAGAGTATTTTCAGTCTAAGACGATTTTGCCAGCAATATTATCCTCACTTGAAAGGGCAACTAGGTCTTTGCTTAATAAAGCTTTGAATCTCCTCTGTCTTAAATCTCTTCTAATAATATTAAGCTAGCACTTAAACACTGAAATGCACCATATCATTAGTACCAGATAGAATTTTCCAGAAGACCCTTTACAATCACCAAACACAAAGTCTAACACCTTCTCCAGGAATAATTATAAGGCCACATAGTAAGAGAGTACTTGCCTCTTTGTAAGCCAGGAACAGTTATAATGGGACAATTTTTCATTGATACAGTTGTGTATCTTACTAATGTATGATAGCAACCTTAGCTACTTCTCTCCTGCCACCTCCACATTCTTTCCTAGTGTCTATCACCACGTCAATTATATTTTGTTCAGGGGAGATATGGCACCCAGTTTATTTCATTCATCACATTTTGTTACAGGTTCATTATATGGGGGAATCATTGAGATGCTTTATTTATAGGAGGAGGGAGATGGAATTGTAGCAGCTCTGTTCTTGAGGCATATATGATTGGGCCATTTTCTACCAGGTTATGGTGTGTGATTCTAATGCTTATGAATTCTTTCATCCCTAGTTCAGATTCTACTTTTCTAGAACTTTCTAACTTACTCAGAATTCCCTGCATCTAACCTTCTCTTCCTATACAGATGAAGAAAGATATTTAGGTACAGATTACAGATTGATATCCATATAATTTGATCGTACAAAATTAAAAAAAGATGCAGTTACCATTTTTTAATGAAAAGGTGTATATCCCTAAAAGAAGAAAAGCATAATATTTATGCCAACACTCAAGAAATACATTCTCCCAAGTATTTTATCACATCATAATGAAAGAAAAAAATCAGTGAAATATAGTTTCAATATCTCTCCGTATGATGACTTTAACAAATAATTAGATGTGAAATCACAATGTTTGGTATTGGCCTTTATAGTCAATGGCATGAAGGAACATTGAAAGCCTGAAGTGTGTTATCTGCTTAATTCATCTACTCTTCATTGTACATAATTTTTAAATTTCAAAACATGCAATATTTTATACAATGTTTACTTTTTAAATAATGTGTTACTTCTCTGCATTATTTCTGGGGGACAGTTTGAAAAAAATTACAAAGTTTGATGGCAGCAGAATATTTTGCAGAGAGTTTCTAAAATCTACCTTTGATTGCAGAGTCTGGCATTGCCCCAAGGAGCTCTTTATAAGTTGATAAGCAGGCAGTTGGGGAGTGTCATGGGATGCCAGCATGCTTGAAGATAAAAGGACATCCTTTGCAAGTCAAATGAAGATGACCTATTTACAATTTCATTTTTACTTCACCACAGATGATTGGGAGTTTTGTAAGTATAAAACAAGGGGGAGAAGCTTCCATTTAACCTTCAGTGTCAAACAATAAAAGGAGCATTATCTGTAAGTAGGTCCTTCTGTGTCTCATATCATTTGAAATGTATTAAAATAAAGATGATAGCATTGATGTTAGCAATAGTAAAAGAAATAGCCTTTCCTTTCTAAATTCATTTTAAGCTTCAGATATTTATGTTTTTACTAAACTATAGTTAGCTTTTTGGAGTTGTTTTATCTTACTATCCTGTGTGTGTGTGCAGTGCCCTCTTCCCTTTACTTATGTATTTGGACAGTGCAAGCAATTTGAAATATTTTCTTATAGCATACTTATGTCCAAGAAGTAATCCTTTGTGTTTTATGTGTGATGGTCTCCTGTAAGGAAACAATAACATATATGCCAAATAACATTTGATTTGTTACCCAAATCATTGAAGGTGTTTGTATGTGTAGTTGGGGAGGTCAAGCATTGAGACAATTCAATGATAAGTACAGGGATGTATAAAAAGGAATGACAGCAAAAAATAATCATAAAATTGTAATACTGAAGGTTTTTTAGAGGTACTTCCTTCAAATATAAATCCCTTCAAAAGTTTATTCTTCAGCCTCTGCTTGAACATTCCAATTGTAGGAATCTTACTATTTTCTTGCCAGTATTTTCTTATGGAGGTCACACTAATCATTAGAATTTCCCTTTTATTAAATCCATTTTTTAATATAAGGTAATATTAATCTCCTCTATAAGGAGTATTAATATGTGTACTAATCCTAATCAAATATTATCCCATTTATTTTGCTCATTAATTTTTTTAAGATAGATACACCTAAACTCAGTCATTCTCATATTTTATTATTACAATAAAATTAAAGAATATTTTGGGGAAAATAAAAAAATTCTACTACCCAAAATTATTTTATTCCTGTTTTTTTTTTTTTGCTTCTAAGCTAGAAAAAAAAAATCTGTTTTGTAACTTCTCCCACTTCTAATCCTTTGTTCTATAGACACAAAGAATATGTATATTCTTTTTCCACATGTAAGCCTTCAAATATTTAACAGTTATATTATATTCCTTGATTGGTAGTCCCATATCTAGGTTCATAGTATCAGGTGACAATTAGAGATTAGTCAAATGTTATTTCAGAACCTCTCATGTTCCTGTTTGATCTCCTTTGTATATGCTCTGGTTAATCAACTATAAACATAACAGTCAAAAGGGAAATGGTATCTAGATGTGGCCTGGAGACCACATATAACTTGATGAGGGCATTACCTACATTTTTGTTAATACAACTTGCATCTGTTTTTATGTTGGTGCCCATCTGATTCCTGAGTTTTTGTAAGCTTTCAGGTAGCATCATTTTCTTTCCTTTTTTTAGTATAAAGATCTGTCAATTTAGTTTCTACCTCTATTTGCTATAATAATCCTCTATTGTATATTCCTAATTTCAGAACTGTACACTTTATCTTTTAGCCACTGTTTCAGTTTACTTATTGATGTTAGGGAATCATGATCTCCATTTTAACTATACTTTATAATTGTGTATCTCTATATTTTCACTCAAATAGCCAATTAAAGTTTTGTCTATACAGGGCTGAAGAAAATGTCAAAAAAAAAAAAAAGATACTTGCTAATCCATCAATCACTATTATTTGGATGTCATCCATCTTACATATGTTTATGTGAGTCGACACCACTGTGTTAGACACTGCTGAATTAGTTTTTTAGTAAAAGAAATATAATAATTTAGAATGACCATTTTCTTTTAATTACTTTCTGGATTTTTAGAATTTTATTGGGAAGATTGACAGATTGTAGTGCTTGTTAAGTAAGAAAACTGCTAAGTCATGAGTGTTCACAGAGGACTTTATTCTTTTTTTTTTTTTTTTAAAGATTTTATTTATTTTTTAGAGAGTGAGCGAGAGAGAAACAGCATGAGAGGGAAGAGGGTCAGAGGGAGAAGCAGGCTCCCCGCTCAGCGGGGAGCCCAATGTGGGACTCGATCCCAGGACCCTGGGATCATGACCTGAGCCGAAGGCAGATGCTTAACCATCTGAGCCACCCAGGCGCCCAGAGGACTTTATTCTTACTCGTCCTCCCCCCTCATCATCGTTAAACCCTTATAGTACTGAGATTCTGTTAAATGCTTTGAGCACATGTTCTATTGCCCTTACAGTAATACTGTAAGAATCTCACTTATCTCAACAACAAGAAAATTAAGGATCATATTTATGGTTACTGGACACTAAGAGGCATTGAATTGAAGTCACATTTGTTCTCCTCTGACAATTTTGGTGTTTTAGGACCTTTCAAAACAAAAGACAACTGTCTTCCCTTAGCTTTGTTCTAATGAGTTACTTGATTCTTCTTAAAAATCCTATTATTTTCCCAAGGCATTATGCAATAAGCAGATCTTACACTCATGAATATCATTACTGTAGTGATAAGAATTCTTCTTGATTCTGCATATCCAAACAACTTGAAGACACGATCTTTGAAGCAATGCGTTGATGTTAAACTCCATGAGAATGGCCTGCTAAGAGCTACCAGGCCAGATGGTGTAATAGCATTTTTGGTCTATTTGTTTTCCTTTTAGAAAAAGTTAAAAAACCGCAATACAATTTAATTTCCACTGTCCCTTTTACTCTCAATTTGAGACATTCAAAGGCCTTGTATCCATGTTTGTATGTTCTTGGTTTTGTTACCTCATTCTTTCAGAGAGACGTTAAAAGAGCTATCAGAAGTATTTTATAAAGTATTAAAGTCATCTATCCCCTTCTCTTGTTGAGATAGAACACTATTTATTGGAAAATAGTGTCCTGGTATGAATATGAAAGCCCCTCAGCATGCGGACTATCATCTAATGTCTCCATATGTACAACACCGCATATTTGTAATAAGGGCAGGGGAAAGATGGTGTTAAAAATGTTAAAAATATTTTGTAGAAAATAATCAGAGATAATGTTTACCTAAATACCAGTATTCATATTAGTCTTTCTTTGATCTTTGTGTATATACATAAAACTCAAATGTCCTATTATTTCCCTAATTTTGGTCATTGCAAAGGAGAAAATGGAGTAGTTGTTAAAAAGTTAACAGAAGCATGGATTTTGGTGACAGATATTATCTCAGATTCAAGTCTTGGTTTTTCTGTTTATTAACCCTTTGACTTGTGAAAATTATGTGGATTCTCCATTTTATCCATTCAGAAAATGATTAATGTCTAGCTTTGGCAATTTTATGTAGAATTAAATAAAATAATACCACAGTGTCTGGCTCATAATAAGCTCCCAATAAATACTTGCTAATGTTTGGATTACAGAACTTCTGGAAGAAATATTTTTGTATATTTTCATTTTCTTTTATATTTTCTTAAATATAAACTCTCAAAATTAGAATATCAGTTTAAAAACTTTAATATATGTCAGCAATCAGTAAAAGACATAATTCCCAGAAAAATTATAGCAATGTTTACTGCTACTAGAAATGTGCTCTAAATTTTCCTCTCTTGTGTATTATTTTTCCAAAATTATTTGATTTTTTCAAAGATTTTATTTATTTATTTGACAGAGAGTGAGAGAGCACAGGCAAAGGGAGAAGCAGGCTCCCCACTGAGCAGGGCGCCCCATGTGGGACCCTATCCCAGGACCCTGGATCATGACCCGAGCTGAAGACAGATGTTTAACCAACTGAGCCACCCAGGTGCCCCGATTATTTGATTCTTTAAAAAATTTTGAGAGCGTGAGTGGGGGGAGGGGGAGAGAGAGAAGCAGACTCCTGTGATGTGGGGTCCAATCCCAGGACCCTAAGATCATGACCTGAGCCAAGGGCAGATGCTTAACCAACTGAACCACCCAGGTGCCCCATTTGCTTATTTAATAAGCTAATAAGTTTGCCTCGTTGTTGCTTTAATTTGAATTTTAAACTTTTACCAAGTTTGAATTTTTTTCTTTGCATACCAAATACATGAAACTTTTCTTATGTAAATTATAGTTTCATGCCCTATACCTATTTGAGCAGAGGCAATAGAAATTACCACAGAATTTAAAGCTAAGGGACTAGTTACTATTTAATTAGTAAGATCAAATGAGCTTCCTGCCCTATCCCATAGAAAGAATTTTCTTTACAGGAGGCAAAAAATCTCTTACAAGGTGGTGGAAAGGAATTTCTTATGCCAGTTCCCAGGCTTCCCCTTGGAATACTATTTTAGCTTCTCAGAGATTCCTACAAAATCTTTTAAAAGTTTAAATTTGTTTTTTTCTTTTTCTTTTTTTAAGATTTTATTTATTTGTGTGAGAGAGAATGAGAGACAGAGAACATGAGAGGGAGGAGGGTCAGAGGGAGAAGCAGACTCCCTGCTGAGCAGGGAACCTGATGTGGGACTTGATCCCGGGACTCCAGGATCATGACCTGAGCCGAAGGCAGTCGCTTAACCAACTGAGCCACCCAGGCGCCCTGTTTTTTTCTTTTTCAAATTTGTATTTGGCAATGACAAACTTTTCCATTAAAGAATATTGATAATTGTTATTAGAATCTTTGTTAAACTAGGTTAAAATGTAAATGGAGTTAATATGTTGAATTCACAGTCATCATCTTATGCTAAATTCTGACCCTTCCCCTAATTGCATGTCTTTGGGCAATTTACATGACCTCTCTGTACCTCAAAGGATTCTTCTCAAGAACATCTTATTAAGTTTCTGTGAAGACTACTTAATGTACATAAATGTTTTCTCACTGTTTGGCATATCCTAAGCACTCAATAAATTTCACTTTAAAAATATATAAGAGATATTTATGCAGTTATACTTACTGAATTTCATTTCAAAATACTTGGATAGAAAAAATGCTCTTGCAAGCAATTGACTAGGATTAGAAAAATCAATCTAAATCGGGCTCCCTGCTCGGCGGGAAGCCTGCTTCTCCCCCTCCCACTCCCCCTGCTTGTGTTCCCTCTCTCGCCGTGTCTCTCTCTGTCAAATAAATAAAATCTTAAAAAAAAAAAGAATATATCTTTTATTGGTTTGTTTCAGAACCAAGTTGCTGAAACAATTCTCCTGAAGCTTCCAGAATGAACACACCCTTAACACCACCCTGCTTTTAGACTTCTGATCTCCAAAACTGTAAGAAACAAGTTTATGTTAAGTCCCTACATTTGTGGTTATTGTGGTACAGAAGCAAGGAGAATCTAACACAGGATCCAGGTCAGCATCTTAGCTGGGTGAGCTTGACACATTAACCATTTGTGCTTATTAAGCAATTGCTTATCTTATTTACAGGAAGTCCTCACAGTTTTCTACCCCTGTACAAGTTCTTCCTGTCTTGTGGGGATCACCTTTAATCACAACTCATCCTAAAAGCTTTTCTTGACTGCCCTAATCTTGATCAGCCAGTATCACTATGCCAATATAACACTGACAAGCTGAATCCACTGGTGCTTAATAAAATTTAGCCCTATTCTATTACATTGTATCTCTTTGATCACAGCCTCACTTTGAGACTTTTATTTACATCAACCTTATCACCAGATATAGTGCTGAGCATGCCTTATGCACGCTAGTATGCTTTCCGCTAGCCAGGATGGAGGGTTTTAGTAAGAGTTTCATGCTTAGGGCCTCTCAAAAACATAACCATAATAGCGGAAACATTCACTACATAGTTCAAAATTACTAAGGCTATTGGAAGAAATTAGATGATTATTTTAGAAAAAAAAAAAAGTTACAAAAGAGGAAAAATATTACTTTCCCTTTCTAGAAGAGGAAATTTCCTAATTAAAGGATCCTGACAGAGCTACTTTATCTATGTTTACTAAAATGGAAAAAAAATAATTCATCTGATTGACCTATTTATCTGTGACAGCATTTGATTTTGGATTCCTATGGGTCTTATTAAAATTTAATCACATTATTACTATTAATAAGAGCTACAAATTTATTATGAATTTAAGGCAAAAATGAAAATAGAATATTTTTACAAAGATATAATTTGGAGAGATATGCCCTTACAGGAAAAGAAATATAATACTCTAAATTATTTAGGTATTACAAAACCCATTTATATAAATGAAATTAAATGCAACCAAAACATGCAGTTTTATTAGCATACTTGATGCTCTCCATGTTCTCTATTTTATTATAGCTGGGTCTTTGGTTCTAAAAATAGTAAAATAAATTTATTATTTGCCAGGGAATTGTCTACTTGGCATCTAATTTTCATTAGAACAAACACTGTAACAAGCATTGGAAGTAATGCATTTAGTTTTGTTTTCGAACTATCTGTAAAACCACAGATTTTTAAGCTCTGTGGGTTATTGGAAAGCAAATGGAAAAAATGAAGACCTTTAAATAACAGCATTTCTTTTTTTTTTTTAGATTTTATTTATTTATTTGTGAGAGAGAGAGAGAGAGAGCATGAGCAGGGGGAGAGGCAGAAGCAGGCTCCCTGCTGAGCCAGGAGCCCGATCCTGGGACCCGGGGGTCATGACCTGAGCCGAAGGCGGCTCAACTACTGAGCCGCCCAGGCATCCCTAAATAATAGAATTTCTTAAGACTGGAGTGATTTTGAACTCAAGAAGTTTACTTAGAATTTAGTTGAAATACGTATTCTTTCTGATAAACAGATCAAAACACCTAAGGCTTTCTTTACTATCAGCATATAAGCCCCAGCATTACACAATACCCAATTTCTAACATTAATCTATATAATTATATAAAATGTACTCATTGAATAAAAAGTTTGCATATAGGATATACATAGTCACCTCCTTCAGTTCACTTAAAATATGACTTGGTTGTTTACAGATACATTATTTTCTACAATTTTCCAATTGTGTACAAGAAGACTAAAATATATAGGTTTTTTTTTTTTTTTTTAAGATTTATTTATTTATTTATTTATTTGAGACAGAAAGAATGAGAGAGACAGAGAGCACACGAGAGGGGGGAGGGTCAGAGGGAGAAGCAGGCTCCCTGCCGAGCAGGGAGCCCGATGCGGGACTCGATCCCGGGACTCCAGGATCATGACCTGAGCTGAAGGCAGTCACTTAAGCAACTGAGCCACCCAGGCGCCCAAAATATATAGGGTTTTAATATACTGGAAATTGCTGTGCACTTGGCACATCGACTAAGCATGATTCATACCGATTTAAAATAATTTCACATGAAGCAGCCAATATTTTTTAAATGTCATTAGAGATTAAAATGCAAATACTGATCCATTTTTTTTTAGGAATTCTGTGGATAACTGCTTTGTAAGAACTGAACATTCTGTATTTCTTTACACTCTTACAAGTACCTAAAAATACTGCAGATTAACATTTTTAAAGTATCAACTATTATCTCCCCCCACCAACAATCCTTATCTTTTCAGAATTACAGTGACACAAGTAATTCAATTCTCTAAGGAACCAGGGCAGGAAAGGAAGGAATTTTTGATAAAATATTACTCTATATGTGTTTATCATTAAAAAGGAGACAGCAGGGGCACCTGGGTGGCTCAGTTGTTAAGCATCTGCCTTCGGCTCAGGTCATGATCCCAGGGTCCTGGGATCAAGCCCCACATCGGGCTCCCTGCTCAGCGGGAAGCCTGCTTCTCCCTCTCCCACTCCCCCTGCTTGTGTTCGCTCTCTCGCTGTGTCTCTCTCTGTCAAATAAATAAAATCTTTTTTTTTAAGATTTTTTTATTATTATTTTTTATTTGACAGAGAGAGAGCACAAGCAGGGAGAGTGGCAGGCAGAGGGAGAGGGAGAAGCAGGCTCCCCAAGGAGCAGGGACCCCAATGTGGGGCTCAATCCCAGGACCCTGGGATCATGACCTGAGCTGAAGGCAGATGCTTAACTGTCTGAGCCACCCAGGCACCCAATAAATAAAAAAATCTTAAAAAAAAACAAGCCCAGCAGGCACAAAATGGAATCATTTGTGCTAAACTCATGTCACTAAACCAGGACTTAAATTTCAATCTCTCTCAGGAGTGGAATCTTAAAACAGTCCATCTAAAATTACCTGGTCAGCACTAGTGAGGTCATCTGCCTGATGGACCCCCTGCTGTCTCCCAAAGGAAGTTGTCCTTGTCTGCTAGAGCACTCCTTTCTGCCTATTAAAGTCTTTTATTTTGTATAGCTCTTCCCAGCTCCTTTCTATTTGCAGATGGGATGCTGCCTGATTCATGAGTCTTTGAGTAAAGCCAATAAGCCAATAAGATCTTTACAATTTACTGTTGATTTTGTTTTCTAACATTGCTATAAAACAAAATATATGAACAAATGTCAAGATATATCATATATTCAATAAGAAGGTTGAAGAAATTTGTCTTATTCTGTCTCCCGCTCCCCCTTTTCTATATATATAAGATATTCCTTCAAATAGGAAATTAAGTCTATGTTTAATAACATGTATACCACCTGTGTATATGAGAGAGGTCCAGGAAAACTAAATAATTCCCTACACTGTCCAAAGCCAACACCTGAAATATCACCTTCAGCCAAGGACAAAATATGTTGGGGGTGGGGAGTCAGTTAAGGGAGGTTAGGAGGAAAAGCACAATAGACAAGGGTAAGGTCGTGTCCATAGACAAGTTTCCAGAGATTTAGAGTCATCTCCCTTTTCTGGTACAGTGAGGAAGACACACAAATAGAGATTCCCCTATTCATGTATATGTCCTTTATAACAGGTAACTTCCACTTGGTTTTTAGAGCTTCTTTTGTTTTTGCAGTTTCTTAAAAAATAATCAGCCTATAGGGAGTTCTGTTCCAAGATGGCAACTTAGGAAAAACCTGAACTCACCTCCTCCATGGAACACACCAATTATACCTATTAGTAGAACAATTCCTCCTGAAAAAGAACTGAAGATTGACAGAACAGCTACTGAACAACCAACAACAACATGGTAAGAAAACAGCAAAAGAGATGGAGACATGGTAACAAAGGGAACCTGCACCCCCAATGCTGTGAATAGCACTGGGGCTTGGGGGATAGGTAATACCGAGGGCCTGGTGTCCTTGGGCACAGAAAATAAGACATGGTTTAAAAGAGCAACAAGCATGTAACAGAGAAAGACTAGAACCCTGCCAAGGGGCAAAGGAGCTGGGAAAACACTCTCCAGGTCAGAAGACAGGAAAATCCAGTTTATATTTCTATTATACTTTTCTATTATACTTTAAAAGCCTAGATCAGAGCAGGGTCAGGACATGATAACAGTTGGTCTGGTTGTTACTATGAGCTTGAGACCTTAGCAAAATCTAGAGCCTTGGTCATGCTAGGACACAGGAGAAAAAAAAAAAAAAAAAAAAAAGCCAGGATTTAAAAGGGCCAAAGAATTGCAGGGATGCTCTCTCCAACTTAAAAGCTCAGACTAGAATAGGGTCCAGTTTACAGTGAGCTTTTGATCTCAGTGAATCCAGGGTCCTCAGGCCACATGAGCCACTGTGATGCTGAGGCACAGAAAATAAGCCACAGGATGTTTTTATGTTTTTTGGATTTTTTATTAAGTTTTTTGAGTTTTTTAAAGTTTTTATTTAAATTTCATTTAGGTAACATACAGCGTAATATGAGTTTCAGGCCTACAATATAGTGATCCAACAATTCCATACATCACCCAGTGCTCATCACAAAGGCACACTTTAATCCCATCACCTATTTAACTGATCCCCCCCCAACTTATCTCCCCTCTAGTAATCATCAGTTCTCTATAGTTGAGTCTGTTTCTTGGTATGTCTCTCATTTTTACCCCTTTAATTTTGTTTCTTAAATTCCATATATCAGTAAAATCATAGGGTATTTGTCTTTCTCTGACTTACTTTGTTTAGCATAATACTCTCTAGCCCCATCCATGTTGTTGAAAATGCAAGATTTCATTCTTTTTATGGCTGAGTAATATTCCATTGTATACATATGCCACATTTTCTTTTTCCATTTGTCAGTTGATGGACACTGGGCTATTTCCATAATTTGGCTTTTTTTTTTTTTAAGATTTTATTTATTTGACAGAGAGAGACACAGCGAGTGTGAGGGAACATAAGCAGGGGGAGTAAGAAAGGGGGAAGAAGGCTTCCCTCTGAGCAGGGAGCCCGATGCGGGGCTTGATCCCAGGACCTGGGATCATGACCTGAGCCGAAGGCAGACGCTTAATGACTGAGCCACCCAGGCACCCCCATAATTTGGCTATTGTAGATAATGCTGCTATAAACATTGTATTCTTTCGGCAAATACTTAGTAGTACAATTGTTGGATCATAAGGTAGTTCTATTTTTAACTTTTTGAGGAACCTCCATACTGTTTTCCACAGTGGCTGCACCACTTTGCATTCCCACCAACAGTGCAAGAGGGTGCCCCATTCTCCACATTCTCCCAACACCCGTTTTTTCTTATGTTGTTGGTTTTAGCCCATATGACAAGTGTCTTGTGATATCTCATTGATTTGTATTTCCCTGATCAGTGATGTTGAACATCTTTTCATGTGTCTGTTGGTCATCTGTATGTCTTCTTTAGAAAAAGGTCTATTCATGCCTTCTGCCCTTTTATTAATTGGATTATTCATTTTGGGGGTGTTGAGTTTTATAAGCTTGTTATAGATTTTGGATACTAACCCATTATCAGTTATGTCATTTGCAAATATCTTCTCCAATTCTAAAGGTTGCCTTTTAGTTTCATTGATTATTTCTTTTGCTGTGCAGAAGCTTTTTATTTTGATGAATTCCCAATAGTTTATTTTTGCTTTGGTTTCCCTTACCTCTGGAGACATATCTAGAAAGAAGTTCCTATGGCTGATGTCAAAGAGGTTACTGCCTGGGTTCTCCTCTAGGATTTTTATGGTTTCAGGTCTCACATTCAGGTCTTTAATCCATTTTGAATTTATTTTTGTCTATACACTTAAAGGAACTAGAGAAAGAACAAAAAAATAAGCCTAAAGTGAACAGAAGAACAGATCAATGAAATGAGGAGCTAATTCTTTGAAAAAATTAATAAAGTTGATAAATATCCAGCCAGGCTTATCAAAAAGAAAAGAGGAAGGACCAAAATAAATAAAATCATATATGAGCAAGGAGAAATAACAATAGTAAAGAAATACAATTATAAAAGAATATTATGAAAAACTATATGCCAACAAATTGGACAAGCTGGAAGAAATGGATAAATTCCTAGAAACATATAACCTACCAAAACTGAAATAGAAATAAGTAGAAAATTTAAACAGTCCAATAACCGGCAATGAAATTGGATCAGTAATAAAAAAACTCCCAACAAACAAAAGTCCAGGACAAGATGGCTTCACAGGGGGATTCTACCAAACATGTAAAGAAAAGTTAATACCTATAAGAGAAAAGGAAGGAAAACTTCCATTCTATAAAGAATTACTCTGATACTAAAACCAGATAAGGACCCTACTAAAAAAAGAGAACTGCAGGCCAATATCCCTGATGAAAATGGATGCAACAATTCTCAATAAAATATTAGCAAACCAAATCCAATAATACATTTAAAAATTCACCCAGAGAGGCCTGGGTGGCTCAGTCAGTTGGGCATCTGCCTTCGGCTCAGGTCATGATCCCAGGGTCCTGGGATTGAGTCCCACATTGGGCTCCATGCTCAATGGGGAGACTGCTGCTCCCCCTGCTGTGTGATCCCACTCTCTCTCTCTCTCTGACAAATAAATAAAATCTTAAAAAAAAAAAAATCACCATGATCAAATGGGATTTATTCCTGGATCATTAATAAAAGGAAGGGCAAGAACTATATGATCATTTCAATAGAAGCAGAAAAAGCATTTGACAAAGTACAACATCCATTCATGATAAAAACCCTCAACAAGGTAGATTTAGAGGGAACATACATCAACATTAAAGGCCATCTATGAAAAACCCACAGCAAATATCATCTTTAATGGAGAAAAACAGAGTTTTTCCCCTAGGGTTAGGAACAAGACAGTGATGTCCACTCTTGCCACTGTTATTTAACATAATACTGGAGGTTTTCACCACATCAATGAATCAGACAACAAAAAGAAATTAAAGGCATCCAAATCAGCAATAAAGAAGGGAAACTTTTACTGTTTACAGATGACATGATACTCTACACAGAAAACCCAAAAGGCTCCACCAAAAAACTGCTAGAACTGATACATGAATTCAGTAAAGTCACAGGATACAAAATCAACATACAGATATCTGTTGCATTTCTATACACCAATAATGAAGAAGCACAAAGACAAATCAAAAAATCAATCCAATTTACATTTGTACCAAAAACAGTAAGATATCTACAAATAAACCTAACCAAAGAAGTAAAAGACCTGTATTCTGAAAACTATAAAACATTGGTGAAAGAAAATGAGGACAACACAAAGAAATGGAAAGACAATCCACGCTCATGGATTAGGAGAACAAATATTGTTAAATTGTCTATGCTACCTAAAGCAATCTACACATTTAATACAATCCCTATCAAAATACCAACATTTTTCACAGAGCTAGGGCAATTATAAAATTTATATGGAGCCACAAAGACCCTGAATAGCCAAACTTGAAAAGAAAAGCTGTAGGCATCACATTTCCAGACTTCAAGTCATAGCACAAAGCTATAGTGATCAAAACAAGTATGCCACTGGCACAAAAGTAAGCACATAAATCAATGGAACAGAATAGAAAACCCAGAAATGAACTAACAACTATATAATCAATTATTCTTCAATAAAGCAGGAAGGAATATCTAATCAGGAAGCAACAGCCTCTTCAACAAATGTTTTTTGGAAAACTGGACAGCAACATGGAAAATAATGATTTTTTTTTTTAGTGTTTGTTTTTTTCTATTTTTTTCTTTTTCTCTTATTGCCTTTTCTATTTCTTGTTATTTACTTTTTACTATTTTCTTCTTTCTATAAAAAGCTGCAATTTAAAAGAGTAACTAGCATACATCCCCATAGCTCCAGCCATTCAGCATAATTCACCAAGCACATAGCGTCTATATAGGGAATAGTATGATCAAGACCGCCCCTTCAAGTTTAGGATAATTAGCCACTCCACCTAATTCAAAGAAACACACACAGAAAAATCAAGCAAAATGGGGAGACAGAGGAATGTAGAAAATAAAAAGTCAAAAAAAGAAGTAAAACACAGATGAGCAATTAGCCTCATAATTTAATGATCATAAAGATACACACCATGCTGGAGAAGAGTGGAAAATCTCAATGAGACCATCAATAAAGGGAAAATATTAAAAAAAAGAAGGAACCAATCAGAGCTGGAAAATACACTAACTGAAATAAAAACACACTAGAGGGTATCAGCAGATTAGAGGATGCGAAGAATATATCAGTGATCTCGAAGACAGGCTAGTGGAAAGCACACAAGCTGAACAGCAAAAAGAAAAGGTTTTTTTTTTTTTTTTCTTTTTAATGATAATAGATTAAGAGATCTTTTGGACAGCACCAAGTGAAAAAAAAAAAAAACTCACATTATAGGTGTCCCAGAAGAAGAAGAGTGAAAAAGGTATAGAAAACTCATTTTTTCTTCCAATAACTGAAAACTTCCCTAATCTAGGGAGGTAAATAGACATCCAGGTCCAAAGAGCAGAGAGTTCCAAACAAGATGAACCCACACCAGGACATATAATATTTAAAATATCAAACGTTAAAGAGAGAGACTTTCAAAAGCAGCAAGAGAAAAACAAAAGTTACTTGCAAGTGAAAACCTATAAGACTATCAGCTAATTTTCCAGCAGAAACTTCCTAGGCCAGAAAGGGATGACATAATATATTCAAAGTGCTGGAAAAAAAAAAAAAAGTATAACCAGGAATACTCTACCCAGCGAGGTTATCATTTAAGTTTGAGGGTGAGATAATTCCCCAGACAAAAGATAAAGGAGTTTTACACCACTAAACCAGCCTTACAAGAAATATTAAAGTGACTTCTTAAAGTGGAAAAGTGGCAAAAACTAGACATAAGAAAACTATGAATAAAAAGATGCAAAATGTAACAATATATACATAAAACGTGAAGGCAGTAAAAATAAGGGGGAGGGTGCCTGGGTGGCTCATTCGTTAAGCGTCTGCCTTCGGCTCAGGTCATGATCCCAGGGTCCTGGGATCGAGCCCCACATCGGGCTTCCTGCTCAGCGGGAAGCCTGCTTCTCCCTCTCCCACTCCCCCTGCTTGTATTCCCTCTCTGTGTCTCTCTCTGTCAAATAAATAAATAAAATATTAAAAAAAATAAAGGGGAAAAGAAAAAATCCCTAATGAACAAATGCAAAAACTCTCAACAAAATACTAGGAAACCAGGTCCAACAATATGTTAAAAAGATCATTCATCACAATCAAGCGGGACTTATTCCAAGGATACAAGGATGATTCAATATATGCAAATCAATCAACATCATAAACCACATAAACAAAAAGGATAAAAATCATATGATCATCTCAGTAGATGAAGAAAAAGCATTTGACAAGATTTAAATCCATTCATGATAGAAACTCACAAGAAAGTGGGGTTAAATGGCACTTACTGGAACATAATAAAGGTCATATATGAAACACCCACAACTAACTTCATCCTCAATGGTGAAAAACAGTTTTCCCTCTAAGGTCGGGAAAAAGAAAAGGATGTCCACTCTTTTATTCAACATAGTACTGTAAGTCCTAGCTACAGACATGAGAAAAGAAAAAGAAATGAGGCATCCATATTCGTAAAAAAGAAGTTAAACTGTCACAATTTGCAAATGGCATGATATTATACATAGAAAATCCTAAAAAAAAAAAAAAAAAAACCCAAAAACTACTAGAAGCAATAAGCAAATTGAGTAAAATTAATACTCAGAAATTGGTAGCATTTCTCGACACTAATATCAACATAGCCAGAAAGACAAATTTAAAAAACACCACCAGGAGGGGGAGGAGCAAGATGGCAGAGGAGTAAGAGACCTAAATTTCTTCTGGTCCCAGGAATTCAGCTAGATAGGGATCAAACCGTTCTGAACACCTACGAACTCAACAGGACATCGAAGAAAAGAATAGCAGCAACTCTCTGAACAGAAATGTGACTGCTTTCTGGAAGGTAGGACGTGCAGAGAAGTGAATCCAAGGTGATATTCAGGAAGGTAGACGGTGGGGAGGGGGCCTCCGTCAGCCACTAGGGGCAAGTGATAGAGCAGTGGAGCACAAAATCGGACTTGTAGAAGTCTGTTCTGCTGAGGAACGTCGCTCCAGTGGCTAAGCGGGGGGTGGAACTCTCTCTGGGACAGTGTGGTCTCGGGACCTTTGAGGTCACAGAAAGACCAGGGGTGCCTGAGTGCGGCAGAGCTCCCAGGTATGGGAGCGGGGAAGCTGGCTGCAGAGACGGAGCTGAGGAGTGGGCTCTCAGTTCGGGGTTGCCATAAACTGTGATCCACGGCACAGTCAGGCCACTGCTCTTCCAGCAGGGACCCGAAGGGGTACGTACACCCTGATGTTTATAGCAGCAATGTCCACAGTAGCCAAACTGTGGAAAGAGCCAAGATGTCCATCGACAGATGAATGGATAAAGATGTGGTATATATATATATAATGAAATATCACGCAGCCATCAAAAGGAATGAATTCTTGCCATTTGCAACAACATGGTTGGAACTGGAGGGTATTATGCTGAGCTTAATAAGTCAATCAGAGAAAGACATGTATCATATGATCTCACTGATATGAGGAATTCTTAATCCCAGGAAACAAACTGAGGGTTGCTGGAGTGGTGGGGGGTGCAAGGGATGGGGTGGCTGGGTGATAGACATTGGGGAGGGTATGTGCTATGGTGAGTGCTGTGAATTGTGTAAGACTGTTAAATCACAGACCTGTACCTCTGTACCTCTGAAACAAATAATGTTATTAAAAAATGTTAAAAAAAAAAAGAAGAAAGTAGGAAGGGAAAACCAAAGGTGGGGAAATCAGAGGGGGAGATGAACCATGAGAGACAATGGACTCTAAAAAACAAACTAAGGGTTCTAGAGGGGAGGGGGTGGGGGGATGGGTTAGCCTGGTGATGGGTATTAAAGAGGGCACGTTCTGCGTGGAGCACTGGATGTTATACGCAAACAATGAATCATGGAACACTACATCAAAAACTAATGATGTAATGTATGGTGATTAACATAACAATAAAATTAAATTTAAAAAGTATAAAAAATAAATAAAAAACACCATTTACAATTGTATCAAAAAGAATAAAATACCTAGGAATAAGCTTAATCAGGGATGTGAAAGACCTGTACTCTGAAAACTATAAAATATCAATGAAAGAAATTGAAGATGATACAAACAAATGAAAAGATATTCCATGTTTGTGGGTTGAAAGCATTAATACCGTTAAAATTCACACATTACCCAAAACAAACTATAGATGAATGCAATCCTTATCAAATGCCAACTGCATTTTTTACAGAACTAGAACAAATAATCCTAAAATTCGTATGGAAGCACAAAAAATACAGAATAGCCAAAGCAATCCTGAGAAAGTAGAACAAAGCTGGAAATAAAACAGTACCAGGTTTCAGAATATATTACTTATCTGTAGAAATCAAAACAGTATGGTACTAGCATAAAAACAGACACATAGATCAATAGAACAGGATACAGAGCCAAGACATTAATGAATGAATATATGGTCAGTTAATCTCTGACAAAGTATGTGAGAATATACAATGAGGAAAAGACAGTATCTTCAATTAAGGGTATTGGGAAAACTAGACAGCTACATGTAAAATAATGAAACTGGAACATCTTTTAGCACCATATGCAAAAATAAGTCTTTAATCCATTTTCAGTTTAAATGTGAGACCTGGAACCACAGAAATTCTAGAAAAGAGCATAGGGAGTATTTCTTTGAAATAGGCCATAGCAACATTTTTATCGATATGTCTCCTTGGTCAAGGGAAACAAAAACAAAAACTATTGGGACTATATCAAAATAAAAAGCTTTTGCACAGCAAAGGAAACCATAAAAAAAAAAAAAAGGCAACCTACTGAATGGGGGAAGATATTTGAAAATGATATATCCAGTAAGGGGCTAATATCCACAATATATAAAGGGACTATACAACAACACTAAAAAAAAAAATCTAAAAAAAAAAAAAAAATGGGCAAATACCTGAATAGACATTTTTCCAAAAAGACATACAGATGGCCAACAGATACATGAAAATATTCTCAACATCACTAATTGTCAGGCAAACACAAATGGAGACCAAAATGAGATATCACTGTATACCATTTAGAATGGCTAATATCAAAAATGACAAGAAATAACAAGTACTGACTAGGATGTAGAGAAAAAGGAACCTTTGTGCACTGTTGGTGGGAATGTAAATTATTACAGCCACTGTGGAAAACAGTATGGAGTTTCCTCAAAAAATTAAAAATAGAAATACCATGTGGTCCAGTAATTCCACTACTGGGTGTTTACCCAAAGAAAATGAAACACTAATTTGAAAAGTTATATGCTCTTGTATGTTTATCGCAACATCGTTTACAATTGCCAAGATATGGAAGTAATCTAAGTGTCCATCAATAGATGAATACATAAAGCAATGTGGCATATATATAAACACAACATAGTACTACACAGCCACAAAAATGGATGAGATCATGCCATTTGAGATAACACGGACGGATCTAGAGGGTATTATGCTAAGTGCAATGAGTCAGCGAAAACAAATACTATATGATTCTACACATAAGAGGAATCTAAAAAAATAATGAACAAAAAGCAGAATCGGAACTTCTGGGGAAGATGGCAGAGTAGGAGGGTCCTAAGAGCAACTTGTCCCAAGGATATGCCTAAATAACACCAAGAGCAGTGTAAATAACCTCGAAAATGACACAAAGACTGGCAAACATACTGTCCACAGCTATATGTAGAGAAAAGGGCATATTGAAAAGACTTGGAAGGGCAGACAAATGGTCAGGAACCAAGATGACCCACAGGCCTGTTCACAGGAGGGAGGGAAACCACAGTAATGGTGATGTGAAAGGAAAAGACCCACACCAGCCACCCTCAATATGTGGACCCTGCACTGGGAAGACGAATCTCCATAATATTTGCCTTGAAAACCAGAGGAGCTTAACTTCACAAAATCTTACAGTCAGTGGGGCTTAACACCTGTAACTTTAAAAATCAGTAGGCTGTACTCTGGGAGAGGTGGAGGGCAATAGGAAACTGAGTCTCCACCCTGAAAGAGACAGGATAACAAACAGTCCCATGGAAATACAGCATAGAAGCAGCAGTTTGAAAAGTGCCTGGGGTTTAAAGGAAGACTTAATTGCTTGTCAGAATGTGTCCTGGAGGGGCAGGGAATTTTAGGAGATGTCTCCAAGAACAAAAGAACTGGTAGGATGATCTCCCTCCTCTACGTCCCAGCCTGTTTATAGGAACACATGAGGGACCACCACAGCATATACACAGTCTTAACTGGCTAACAATGCACCCCACCCCTGTGTTCTCCTATAGACCGATGCCCTCCATCCTTGCCTCAGGAGAAACCTATCCAAAGTCACTCCACAAATGTGGCAGTGTGCAAGCAGCTCTGACAAAGGCCAGCACCACTCCAAAGTGACTCTCGCCCCAGGGAGAGGGGAAAATAACCACATACAAAACAGTTTGACTGTGATCTGGGCAGTGGGCTTGGGGAAGACATATGGTCTAAGGCCCCACCCACCAGTGAAAGCTACTCAGGGAAGAACTCAGGGAAAGTGCCCCACAGTTTGGTGCTACCGCATCTTTGGCAAATGCCTGGTCTGATTCAACTCAAGCCCAAGGTGGTCCAAGACTGGCCCACTACCACCACAGGTCACAGCCCTGTGACAACCAGCAAAGAGAGCCATTGCAGATAACTGGACTGAAATCAAGTATGCATGCAACACATATAGGAGACACCTGGAAGTGCCAGGTTCTGGTGAACAAGGGACAATGAACTACAGGGCACCACAGGACCTCTTCTTTATAAGGCCACTACTTTCAAGAACAGAAGATGTAGCTTACTTTCCTATCACATAGAAACAAACATAGAGTTAGACAGAGGAATATATCCCAAATGAAAAACAGGACAGAATCACAGCAAGATAGCTAAATGAATGGAGGTAAGTAATATGCCTGATAGAGAATTTAAAGTAATGGTCATAGAGATACTCACTGAAATGGAAGACCTCAGTGAGACCCTCAATAATGAGATAGGAAACATTAAAATAACTAGGGATTGGGGCGCCTGGGTGGCTCAGTTGGTGAAGAGGCTGCCTTCAGCTCAGGTCATGATCCTGGGTCCTGGGATCAAGCCCCGCACCGGGGTTCCTGCTCAGCGGGGAGCCTGCTTCTCCCTCTTCCTCTGACTGCCTCTCTGCCTACTTGTTCTCTCTATCTCTCTGTCAAAAAAATAAAATAACCAGAGATTAAGAATTCAATAACTGAAATTAAAAATACACTGGAAGAAATAAATAGTAAATTAGAGGAAGCAGAAGAATAGATTAGCAACCTGGAAGACAGGGTAATGAAAAGCAATCAAGATGAACAGGACAGAGGAAAAAGAACAATAAACAATAAGGATAGGCTAAGGGAACTCAGCAACACCAGCAAGCATAATAACATTCAGATTATAGAGATCCCAGAAGGAGAAGAGAGTGAAGGAGGCGGGGGAAGTTTTATTTGAAGAAATAATAGCTGGAAACTTCCCTAATCTGGGGAAGGAATCAGAAATCCAAGTCCAGGAAGCAGAGCCAGAAGACACTGGCACCATATATTCAGACTGCTGAAAGGGAAATATCTGCAGCCAAGAATAGTCTATCCAGCAAGGCTATTGTTCAGAATAGGAGAGATAAAGAGTTTCTCAGACAAACAAAAGTTAAAAGAATTCATCACCCCTAAACCAGCCTTACAAGAAATGTTCAAGTGGATTTTCTGAATTGAAAGACCATAAGCAGGAGTAAGAAAATTAGGAAGCACAAAAGGAGTAAAATTTAGTATATCTGCTAAACAACAAATGGGTTAAGCAAGAAATTGAAAATGAAAACACAATGGTCCAAAATCTTTGGGATGTAGCAAAAGCTGTTTTAAGAGGGAAGTTTATAGTGATACAGGCCTACCTCAGGAAGAAAAATCTCAAAGAAACTACCTAACCTTACACCTAAAGAAGCTAAAAAAGGAACAAAATCCAAAAGCAGAAGGAAGGAAATAATATATAAACAAAATAGAAACTTAAAAAGAGAGAGAGAGAGAGAGAGATTGATGAACAAGGAGCTGGTTCTTTGAAAATATCAACAAAATTGATAAACCTTTAAGTCAGACTTACCAAAAAAGAAGAGACAAGATTCAAATAATAAAATCAGAAATTAAGGAGGAGTAATAACTGACACCACAGAAATACAAAGGATTGTAAGAGTGAAAACAGAAACAGAAACAAGGGTTTTAAGAATATTATGAGGGGCACATTGGTGGCTCAGTAAAGTGTCTGCCTTCAGCTCAGGTCATGATCCGGGGTTCTGGGATCAAGCCCTGAGTGGAGCTCCCTGCCCAGCGGGGAGTCTGCTTCTCTCTCTCCTTCTGCCCCTCCCCCTGCTCATATGCTCTCTCTCTCAAATAAATAATAAAATCTTTGAAAAAAGTATTATGAAAAATGATATGCCAACAAATTGGACAACCTAGAAGAAATGGATAAATTCCTAAAAACATATAACATCTCAAAACTGAATCAGAAAGAAACATATAATCTGAACAGATGATAACCATCAATGAAATTGAATCCGTTATAAAACAAACAAACAAGAAACTACCAACAAATCAAAGTCCAGGACCAGAGAACTTCACGGTTGATTTTTACCAAAAATTTAAAGGAGAGCTAATACCTATTCTTCTCAAACTATTCTTAGAAGAGGAGGTGGGTGGAGGATGGATTAAATAGATGGTGGGGATTAAGGAGTGTATTTGTCCTGATGAACGCCAGGTGATGTATGGAATTGTTGAATCACTGTATCCTATACCTGAAACTAAAATAACATTCATTGTATGCTAACTGAAATTAAAAGAAAAATGTAAAAAGTGAAAAAAAAAATACAAGCGGGAGGAAAGCTTCCAAATTCATTCTATGTGGCCAGCAATACCCTGAGACCAAAACCAAATAAAAACACTACCAAAAAAAGAGAATTCCAGGCCAGTTTGTCTGATGAACATAGAGGCAAAAATCCCCAACAATACATTAAAAAAAATAAACATTCACCACAATCAAGTAAGATTTATTCCTGGGATTGTAGGGTGGTTTCATATTCACAAATCAATGAATGTGATATATCACATCAACAAGAGAAAGGATAAAAACTATATGATAATTTCAATAAATGCAGAAAAAGGATTTGACAAAGTACAAATCCATTCATGATAAAAACCTCAACAAAGTAGGTTTAGAAGGAACATACCTCAACATAATAAAGACTATATATGAAATCCCATAGATAACACCATACTCAATGGTGAAAAACCAAGAACTTTTTCCTGAGATCAGGAACAAGACAAGAATGTCTACTCTCACCACTTTTTTCAACATAGCACTCTAAGTCCTAGACACAGCAAGCAGAGAAGAAAATTAAAGGTAATCATATTGGCAAAGAAGTAGTATAATTTTCAGTACCTGCAAATGGCATATTATATATAGAAAACCTTAAAGACTCCACCACAAAACTACTAGAATTGATAAATGAATTCAGTAAGGTCTCAGCATACTAAATCAGTGCACAGAAATCCATTGCATTTCTATATGCTAATAATGAAGTAGCAAAAAGAGAGATTAAGAAAACAACCTTATTTACAACACACTGCAAAATAAAATACCTAGGAATAAACTTAATCAAAGAGGTAAAAAACCTGTACTCTGAAAACTATAAAACATTGATGGAAGAAAGTGAAGAAGACATAACAAAGGGAAAGATACTCCATGCTCATGGATTAGAAAAAGAAATATTATTAAAATGTCCATACTACCAAAGAAATCTACAGATTTAAAGCAATCTGTGTCAAAATACCAACAGCATTTTTCACAGAACTAGAATAAACAATCCTAAAATTTGTATGGAACCACAAAAGACCCCAAATAACCAAAACAACCTTGAGAAAGAACAAACCTGGATGTATCACAATCCCAGATTTCCAGAAATACTACAAAGCTATAGTAATAAAAATAGTATGGTACTGGCACAAAAACAAACATCTAGATTGATATAATGGGATAGAGACCCCAGAAGTAAACCTATGATTATACGGTCAACTAACTTTAGACAAAGGAGGCAAGAATATGCAATGGGAAAAAGTCTCTCCAACAAATGGTACTGGGAAAACTAGACAGTTACGTGCAAAAGAATGAAACTGGACCACTTTCTTACACCGTATACAATAATAAATTCAAAATGTATTAAGGATCAGAATGTGAGGCCTGAAACCATAAAAATTCTACAAGAGAGCACAGGCAGTAATTTTTCTGACATCAACCATAATGACATTTTTCTAGATGTCTGCTAAGGCAAAGGAAACAAAAGCAAACAAACTACTGGAACCACATCAAAATTTTTGGCACAGAAAGTGAAACCATCAACAAAAAGACAACCTATTGAATGGGAGAAGATACTTGCAAATGACATATCCATTGTGTTTGTATCCAAAATAAAGAACATATACAACTCAACACCAAAAAACCCCAAATAATCCAATTAATAAATTTGCAGAAGACACGAATAGACATGTCTCCAAAAAACACATAGATAGCCAACAGACACATGAAAAGATGCTCACCATCACTCATTATCAAGTAAATGCAAATCAAAACCACAATGAAACATCACCTCACACCTGTCAGAATGGGTAAAATTAAAAAGACAAGAAACAAGTGTTGACCAAGAATATGGAGAAAAAGGAATGCTCTTGCACTGTTGGTGGGAATGCAAACTGGTGCAGCCACTGTGGAAAACATAATGGAGTTTCCTCAAAAAATTAGAAGTAGAATTACCCTTTGATCCAGTAATTCTACTATCACATATTTACCCAAAGAGTATTAAAACATAAATTCAAAAAGATATATGCACCCCAGGGATGCCTGGGTGGCTCAGTCAGCTAAGTGACTGACTTGATTTCAGCTCAAGTGATGATTTCAGGGTTGTGAGATCAAGCCCCATGTTGGGTTCCACACTGGGTGGGGAGCCTGCTTAAGATTCTCTCTTATCTCACCCTTTGCCCCTCACACCCTCTCTCTAATAAAACAAAAAATGATGTATACACTCCTATGTTTACTGCAGCATTATTTACAATAGCCACATTATGGATGCTATATGGATATCCATTGATAAATGAGTGGATAAAGATGATGTGATATATATATATACATACATATCATACACACACACACACACACACACTGGAATATTATTCAGCCAATGAGAATGAAATCTTGCCATTTGTAACAACATGGACAGATCCAGAGGGTGTGATGCTAAGTAAAATAAGTCTGTCAGAGAACGAGTACCATATGATTTCATTCACGTGGAATTTAAGAAACCAAACAAACAATGAAAAAAAAATGCAAACAGAAAAATAGACTCAAATATAGAGAACAAACTTGTGGTTACCAGAGGGGAGGTGATGGGGGGATGGGTGTACTAGATGAAGGAGATTAAGAGTGCACTTACAGTGATGAGTACTGAGTAGTGTTTAGAACTGTTGAATCACTGTATCGTACACTGAAACTAATATAACACCCGTTAATTATAATGGAACTTTAAAGAAATGCAGAATGAGATCTATAAATACAGAAGCTGATTTCTGGCAGAGGGGAGGATAGTGGGGGTTGAGCCAAACTGGTGAAAAGGAGAGGGAGATACAGGTTTCCAGTTATGGAATGAATAAGTCACAGGAATAAAAGGTACAGAATAAGGAACATAGTCAATGGTATTGTAATAGTGATGTAATGGGACAGATGGTAGCTTCATTAGTGGTAACACAGCATAATGTATAAACTTGTCAAATCACTAAGTTGTACACCTGAAACTAATGTAACATTGGGCGTCATCTATACTCAAATTTTAAAAAATAAAAAAAAATCAACCTATAAACTTCCAGTTATAAATAAGTCAGAGATGAAACATATTATGTAGGGAATATAGTCAATAATAGTGTAATAATGTATGGTGACGGTGATGTACACCTGAAACTAATATAACATCGTATCTTAATTATATTTCAATAAAAAATCCCATTTCAAAAAAAAAATCCACCTAAAATAATCCTTATACCCAAGGGACATATTTTGGGGTGGCAAAAATTTACTTCCCTAGAACAGCTAATAATGGTGTTCCAAGGGAAGAATACATATTTAACCAACAAATATTCTCACCATTCATTAAGAATAAAGAGGCTGAATAAAGCATATATGTGCAGACAACTAAATTAACTCAAGAGAGGACTTTCTGCCAACAGAAGGGTGAAATACTAAAATTGACTATTAAAGGACAGTGGATCTCTTCCTCTGGAGGGTTTTGTTTTGTTTTACTTAATATATCTTACCGTATCATACATTCCTGATATACTTAATTCATTATCTCTCTAATATCTGGTTCAGTGTCCCGGCCACTGTCTGATGCCCAATTTTCCAGGATATACTGTCTGTATTCACTTCATTTAATAGGTATCTGTGCCTGTTTTTAATAGGAAAAATTATCAAAAAGTTGAAGCTTTTTGATGTCACTTTTTCAGCTACTTGCTACAGGTCATTGCCAAAGCTTTTCCCCTTATCAAATTGAATCATCCAGTGGCAATAATCTGATTGCATTCGGCATGGTGCCTGCAGAAACATCTTTGCTTTCTGAACTGCTCTACTGTGTTCATCTTTTTTAGATTGCATCCAGTTTCACTAAGGAACTTTGCTACAGGGTTTTATTCAGACTACAAGGGGGGAGAAATAAAAAGAAAAATACCAAAATTGTCTTGAGAGACTTCAATAACATCAGTTTAAATTTGTCATATCTCAAAGTTCATTTTAAAAAAGACCAGTTAAAAGAAAAGTTGACAGGAAGTTGTTTTTCCCAAAAGACACAACTTTCTTGGCATGCAAAAATCACTGAGCCTTTCTGAATTGTATTTCCACCTAACAAATAAGAATTAAAAATATGTAAGGGAAAGACAGATTTTATATATATATATATATATATGTTAGGGTTAGGGTTAGGGGTTAGGGGTTAGGGTTAGGGTTATCTATCTATCTATCTATCTATCTATCTATCTATATAGGGAATCTATATATATATAGAATCTATACACACACACACACACACACACATACATATACACACATGTTGTAAAGGGTTCTTCAGATAGAACCCAAATATCTGTAGGCCTCTACAGTATGGAACAGCAATGAATTTATATTAGCTTTTAAACCCTAATCTTACTTACGGCTTCCCCCATCTATACAGGTGTAAGTGATGGGTGGTTAGTTAGAAGCCCAATCCTATTCTTTCCCAAACCCCTTCCCCTCCAGTTACTTTAAGAAAAGTCTCCTTTCTTTTTTTCTCTTTCCTCTTCTCTGTGGCTATCTTTAAATATTCCCTCTAGTCATTTTAGTGCTACTAAAACTATATTTTATTTTGGCAGAAATTTAAACCCAGGGTCCCAAACAACTCTGTCCTTTACTCCAGTACCTATACTCTAATACTGCCCATACTCCTCACAAAACCTTTTGTAACAAGAGCAGCTTTATCCTCTCTAGAGACATCTAAAATTTTGTGGTGGCTCTGGAACAGCTCATACCGATTCTCCAGAACCAATTATTCATTTCAGGACTTTTGGGAGCCAATTGTTAAACATAGACATTAATAGAAATTAAACTATATGAACTATAGCAAAATAAGTTACATTGAAAACATGGGCACTGGGGCATCTAGGTGGCTCAGTAGGTTAAGCGTCTCCCTTTGGCTCAGATCATGATGCCAGGGTTCTGGGATGGGGCCCCATATCAGGCTCCCTGCTCAGTAGGGAGTCTGCTTCTCCCTCTCTCTCTGCCCCCCCCTGCTTGTTCTCTCTCTCAATTTCTCTGTCAAATAAATAAATAAAATCTTAAAAAAAAAACAAAACATAGGCACTGAATACCCCAAATTATTACTTCCTAATAATTTTACTATATTTACTGTTATCCATCCTGTTGTTGTTTGTAGCTATTGCATCTATATGTTAGAAATACTATATAATGACATGCTATGTGCATAGTTTCTCAGCCCCACGTTCAATGATATGAGGTCAGTAACTTCAAATCATCCATGGTGAGAGTGGTGTGCTGGTAAATGGTTAACAACCAGTTCTTCAGAAGAAAAAAGATTTGATTTGTAGTTTGTTAGTTGCTGTGGTATAAATATTTCCACAATAGCTAACCAACTTATAAAACTCCTGAATATTTGGCAATTTCCTCTGGTAAACTTGTTGGAGTTGGCTCCACTATAGCACTGAATTTTTGGTGCCAGAAATAATAAAGTCGGCAAACATTGACAATTAGGTTTGTATTGTTTTGTTTTCTGTAGTTATTATTATCATTATTATTGTTATTATTACTATTATTTTGGCTTTTTGAAGGCAATTATTAAACATCTCCCAGCAGAGCATAGTGTCAGATTGAGTTTGTGAGGCCCAGGCTTCTCCTTTTCTGCCTTTGACTCGGGTGGTTTTTAAGACAAGAGACTCTCCTTAAATCTGAGGGAAACAAACCATGCCTCCATCTGACCTGCAGCCTGTTTTTGCATTGCCCTGGACCTGAGAATGTTTTTTGTTTTGTTTTGACATTTCAAAAGGGTTGTAAAATAAAACAAAGACTATGTGTCAGGGAACTTATGTGGCACATATAGGGGAGCAAAATTTGCCACCCTAAAATGTATGTCTTTGACATGTGGATTATTTTAGGATGATTATTTTTAAGAAACAAAAGACTCAAAGAGTTTTTCTTTTTGCCTCCCTCCTAACTGCCTAAAAGAATCAGAGGACCTGTTCCAGAAGGGAGCTGTCACCATAGATAACTATAGTATAATAGGAATTAGGTATGGTAGTGAGGAACCTAGCAAGGCCTGTTTGATCAAAATCCTCTCTATGTCCCTTTGTTTCTGGATGGCCCAGCAAAAACTTGTTTACAAGCATCCATTCTGTTCTTCCTGTGAATTGTCTTCCTTCCTTTGGAAGCCCCAGACCCCACCCCCATCTCCTTGGTCCAGAATGACATATATATCTCATCTTGCTTGTCTTTGACTCTCTCATGTTTATGTGGATTCCCGATACATACATAGTTAAATTTGATTTTCTTTTGTTAATCTGTCTCGTGTCAATTTAGTTCTTGGACCAGCCAGAAAAAGAAGAGTAGAGGAAATTTTTCATTCCCAACACTTATAAAATTTAAAATATTTGGTATCTGGTCATTTAAGAAACACATTGCCACTCTTGTTCCATTTTCTTATTCTCAAATTTCTGCCTGGACTATAATTTTGGTTCTTCTCTCAAATATCAGTGATTCCAGGTGAATGATAGGGTGTCCTAATTCTGTCTCACATTTGTTGATTTCCACCAGCTATTGCATCTGGCCTGCTTGTATCGTTTCAGGCCCAAGTGCTATAAAATTCCTAAGTATTTCTCCTGACAAAAACACAGCACTGGAAACAAACTAAGTGCTCAATTTTTAAAATATTTAACCAGGTAGGAGTTGAATCATTTTCTGGAGAGAATGATAATGAGTGGAGCAAACATGCAGAGAAAAGCAGGTAGGACAGTCTCAGGTAGAGAAAGTACTTTTGTCACCAGCTAGACCCCAAAACTTGATCTTGACTGACCACCAGCTTGTACACACCAGCCTTTGTCCCACATTTTTTCTCAAGCTCTTCTTTCCAGCTTATCTCTTAACTTAGGTAAAAGACCCAACAGGCATAGCATCCAATGACAGAAAACAAAATTATCCCTTCAAGCAATAATAACTGCAACAAACAGCTCCAGATGGCCCAGACCAGCCAGACCAGTTTGAATTCAAGCCCCTACTCACATCTTCACAGAATGGAACACAGAGTGACCAATGGAATAACCAACAGTTACCTTTACGTCATTATAATACTGGAATCTCTGCCCAACGTGGAGCACAAGCCTCATTTACGTAACATATGATGTGTGCATAGGACTGTTTCCTTAAGGCACATGTGAGACCTTACGCCCACCTCTACACATGATGACAAAATTCCCGTTTTGAATATGCATCCTAACCCTAAATAAAAGGAACTGATTCACCCTTGCTCTGGGAGTCACAGCTTTAGAAGTCAATTCCTGTGGTATCTTCAGTTGTTAAACAAATAAAATTTCCTTTGTGTGACAATCCTACCTGGTATAGTTTCTACCTGTAACTCACCAAGGAGTGAAGTCACATTAATTCCATTACCATTTGGCTCATTATTTTCTAGTGTCCTCACTCATTTACTTATTAGAAAGCACAATTCTGACACTGGAATATGGTGCTGAGTAAAACAGAGACAAACCCAGTCACAGGAATCCCCAAGTCCTGGTTCTAGACGTCTGCATCAATATTAGCCATAATTTTTACCCTGGTCTGTGAGAAAGCAGACTATCCTTCTAAAAATCCTCTCTCTATGACCCAACCTGTTGTGAAATAAATTACAGTTCCATGTCAGTTTATTTATACCATTATAATTATACAAAATATAATTATATAATTAGTTATAATTAATTCTTAATATTTAAATTATATATTATTTATATTATATATCAATATCTTTAGTATATGTGTGCTATATTTTATGTATATATGTAATATATATTATATACACATATGTATAATTTATATATTATATATTATGTATAATTTGTATATTATATAAGTATATGTACATTATTATATATAATTTGTGTTCTTTTATTTTACATATAATTTTAAATATAAGTATATATTTTATCATATATATAATTTGTGTATGATAGATAGTCTGTTGTTGAGTGTCTTAATCTACAATAATTTTACTTCTTTTATACCTTAAAACACAAACAATTTATTTTGGGGAATGCTAGTCAAGAAATGTTTCAACTCTATAAAGTAAGGCAACTATAGACTCTTATTAATAACAAAATTTCGAATCACTAAAAATGGGTTATGTTTCCATCATAACAGTATGGAAAATAAAGCTTACAATCCTTAATTTTTTCCCTAAAAGAATTTATAAGTTTTAAATACCTAGAAACTGTCTAATAAGTTCTATGATACCATTATCCTGTGAATTTCATTCTTATGTGCAGATTTTAATGCACAGGTAGTTTTCATTTGAAAGGTATTTTCCCCTCTCTGTAGGATTTTCCAATATAAGTTAAATAAGTTTTATCTAAACTCACCCAAGATTATGGAAAAAAAAAAAAAACACTTTGATAAGGAGGCAAAGAGGGGGAGTGGGAAAGATGGGCAGTGATTGATGGTCAAATAGCATTTCCTGTTTCCATTTCATTAATTTTAAACTATATTGAACTGCACTTACAATGCAGTTAACTCTTCCATGTTATCTTCCAGGTGACTGCTTAGAAGCTCAACTGCTGAAAGGCTTTACCAGTGACATGTCATTTTGTACTTTGACATACAGTAGAATTTGATTTTCAATCAACTTAGCGCAGAAGACTTGTCTTAAAATTGCTGACAATTCTGATTTATTTTCATGGGTTCACAACTGCCTATTTCTTTGCTTCCTGCTGTGTAGCATCCTTCTTAAATTTATTTAATCTAGGAATATTTCTGGCTCCTTCATTTCTTTCTTATCAGTCTGAGTTCCTCTCTAAAGTCCTATAATAATAATCCTGTCCTGAAACAATAATCCCCTTTGTTCACACTACTTTCCCATCTCAGAACTCCTAAACCATTATTTAAAACATTTAGCACATGTTGCTTGCAGTATCTAGAAAAAAATTTTCTGTGCATTTTTATCTTCACAAATAGATTTCAATTCTTTAAACACCATGAATCATGATTTATACTAATTGTGGTCTCCTTCTGTATCTCATAAGCTCTTGTGGACAACACAACACATTTATGTAGGGGAAAAAATAATTTTCCCTCTATACTTCTGAGTTCTTAGCTGAGACCACTGTAATAAAAGACAGATTAACAGAAAAAAATAGAAGTTTATTAACATGTATATTTCATGTATACATGAGAGATATCCAGGGAAAAATGAGTAACTCAAAGAGGTGGCTTAGAATTCAAACTTAAATACCATTTTAATTAAGGAAAGGGAAGAGAGATCCTCATGAGAAAATAAACGACTTTAGGAAGGATGAATGGGCCCTTAGAAGAATAGATGGGAGGTATGGTAGTTTGTGACACAGGTTGTCTGGTTGGTTGTTGATTTCTAGCCTCCTTTTTTGTGTTAAGAGTCAATCTTGCCTGGTTGATGAAACTCCCTGGGAGGGAATCTATGACAATTGAGTTCCTTTTATAAGATCTGTCTTTAGGCAGATAAGAGGAGTTCAAAGAAAGGTTCTCCCTGCATTTGCTGCCTTTTAAGTGCCTATAGTTCAAAATAATCAATACACCAAAGTGGCATATTTTAGGGTGGCATATTCTGTTACTCTTCACATACTTCATGAATGAATAACAGGACTATCTTTGAAACACAGTCTTCAAATATCCCATCTAAGAAATTCCATTCAGTCATTTGAATATTCTTAATTAGCCCACAAAAATTGTGTCTTGGAGTGCCCACAGCAAAAAAGGAAAAGCCATGATTATAACCAGAGTTATAATAGGATGGCAGAGGTAGAACTGTTTGATGCATTATATTCTTAATATCATTATGTATATTTCTTTTAGGCATAACATAATTTTAAAATTATTTTGTAAATAAATGTACAGGGACCTTAGAAATAATATTCTTCAGTAAATACGTTTAAATACTTCACTGAGCAAAATTTCAAAGTATATATAAACACAAATGCACAAAGAGAGATGTCTATTTTTAAAAAATTCCTGACTGGCCATAATCCTAAATATATTTTTGAGAAATATTTAATGAGGCAACCAAAAGGAATGCTTTTTTTTTTTTAAAGAAAAATGGTTAAATAATGACATTCTACTCTAAGCATAAACAAACTAGCACATACACAAATCATATATTTGGAGATGGAAAAATATGTAGTAGGAGCAATATCAAGTAAACTGGTCATTTTACAAATGAAAAGGAATCAATGAATGTCTAATGTTATTCAGATACAGGGCTAAAACTAGAAACCGTATGTCCTTATTCAGAGAGTTTTCTATTACTCTTTATCTTTGTCCCTCTCTCTTTTCCTTCTCCTTCTTTACCTAAATGAATAAAAGTGAATACTACATGTCATTATCTGAAGTATCAAATTCATAAAATACAGAGTACTGTTCTCCTATATATAAGATATACATTAGAAACCTAGAGATATTCTTAAAGTCAAGCTTATCCAATGAATAAGACGACAGAATGAAAAAAATTATCTAAAATCAGCCAATGATTTGATTTTTTTAATGTTCCTGAGAAACAAGTTTTACCTATTGAACACATGCATGAATAGTCCACTCAATTTTTAAACTAAGTTAAGAAGTAAAACTAATAGCAGCACCACCACAGAAATTATTTAACTAATTTTAACCTGGCATAAAATTTCCTGACATTTATTTAATTATTTCTAAATTGAATAAAAGCAAATTATCCAAGGGGCAAATTCATTTGTGAGCCTCTTTGAACAGAAATGTTTTCTGCACTTAGGAAACAAGCTTGACAGTATGGCAAGTATTTTTTTTTTTTTTATGTGGACATCTGTCTCTCTATTCTGGAGAACATAAATACAGCCCACATGATATGTTCCAGATGGTGAGCTTTTTCAGTTGCCATGGCCCAAATACACTTCTGAGGTGAAACACCCTCCCTCTTGCTGAATACTATAGGAAATGAAGAGCTGAAACTTTCACAATTCTATGTGAATGACAAAGTGATGTACTGTTTACATTTTTTAAATGTTTGGGGTGTTTTCTTCTTATATGTTGTATTTAAATGTTGTATGTGATCTGCCCATATTTAAAATGCTACTATTAGTTGCTATGGATGGCACATTTTCTTGCATAATATCCCTTCATTCCCTTGATGTTTTCTAACTAAATAAGAGATAATTTTCAAGCATATGGATTCTAATCTTATAGCAACATTTGGCATTTTGGAAAGCCATATCATAATTTGCTAAATGAAAATGAATCACCAAATTTATACAGTAATTGGAGGAAAGTATTACAATCTGCATCGTCTAAAAATGCCTCCCTTAAGAAATACCTAACTTCTTACAGAAAACTAATCAAGGATATCCATAACTGAATGAGGAAGGACATTTATGGAAAAAATGCTTTGCAAAGCATTTCATTCGTGGTGCTGACATTCAAGGGTTCTATCAAGGGTTCTACTTCCTTTGAAATTCCTAGGTTCTGAGTTTAAGCATCATTGATCCAAGAGGAAGATCAAAGAAGTAATGCACCAACAATTACCTGCTACACTCACCTCATATAGGTGAGTGAACACTGAGGATATGGGCATTCTAAACATAGGTGAGGCAGGTAGGTCTTTTGCAGGAAAGAATTATGAAGTAGATATATAGTGAACTATTCTCCCTGATTACAATACATGGTTTCTATTTAAAATTCCCCATCTATCCTTCAAAGAAAAAAAGTACATTACCACAGTGAGGCTACTGACAAAAGAAACTTGTTTGGAAATAAAATTGTGGTCAGGGACTTGAATATTCAAGAAAGATAATTTTCTTCAGGTTATCGACATTTGAAATGAAAGAAACCTATATGTAAAAGTGTATGCCTATATGCATTCAGATTTAATGCCATAAATCTATTCATCCTGGGCCATAAGTTTGTAAAGTATTCGGTGGGTTTAGATTGGTTTTAAAATGAATTAGAAATCTTACCTGTAAAAAAGTCCAAGGTATTTATCTCTATATATACTGTTACTAACCTAGCTAGTTATAATACAATTATTTAGACTTTAGGTTAATAATTTTTATGATATCTGGGGTGCCTGGGTAGCTCAGTCATTAAGAGTCTGCCTTTGGCTCAGGTCATGATCCCAGGATCCTGGGATCGAACCCACATCGGGCTCTCTGCCAGGCGGGAAGCCTGCTTCTCCCTCTCCCACTCCCCCGGCTTGTGTTCCCTCTCTTGCTGTCTCTCTATCTCTGTCAAATAAATAAATAAAATCTTTAAAAATATATTTTTTATGATATCTTCTAGATTAAAACTTGAATAAAATCTGGAGAACACTTTTGAAAAAGAATTCTGAAACTCCTTGATGCAGAATTTGTATTCACTTCAGGACTGCTTAGTTTGAGGATTCTTGCATTGCAAGGCTCAATATTTGCACAAAATGTGCTCAATTTAAACCCGTATTGCAAGCCTATTAGACTTCTAATGATATGCCATGCTATAGATTCCCGAGGAATCTAAAAAAAACAAAGAAACCAACTTCTAGAACAAATAAGTGAATTCAACAAGGTCATAAAATGTCAGATAAGCATTCAAAAAATCAATTGTATTTCTGTCTTAGCAATAACAATATGGGCACCAAAATTAAAAATACAGTACTATTTACAATTGCTCAAAAAAAGTACATAGGTATAAATCTAACAAGGTGTGTAGGGCACTCACGCTGAAAACTACAAAACACTGATGAAAGAAATCAAAGTCCAAATAAATGGACAGAAATAATTTTTCATGGATTGGAAGACTCAACATAGTAAAGATGCCAATTTTTTCCCAAATTGATATATTGATTTAAAGTGTTCTTATCGGGGCGTCTGGGGGGCTCAGTTGTTAAGCGTCTGCCTTAGGCTCAGGTCATGATCCCAGGGTCCTGGGATCAAGCCCCGCATTGGGCTCCCTGCTCCATGGGAAGCCTGCTTCTCCCTCTCTCACTCCCCCTCTTGTTTCCCTCTCTCGCTGTGTCTCTCGCTGTCAAATAAATAAATAAAATCTTTAAAAAATAATAAAAAAATAAAGTGTTCTTATCAAATGCCCAGCAAGATTTTTTTTTTTAGATATAGATGAACTTGTACTAAAATTTATATGTAAAGTCAGAGGTTCTATAATAGCTAAAACAATTCTGAAAAATAAGAAAATGAGGGAAATACCTTTACCCAATTTCAAGTCCTATTATAAAACTATAGTAATCAAGACTTTGAGATTGGTGAATGGATAGACACATAGATAATAGAGTGATATACAGGTATCCCTTGCTCTTTAAAAGTTTGAATTATGCCATTTCATTTTTACAAAAGATCCACATTACTATCTGTTTTCACCAACCAAAAGAAATCTGAAGAGGATATTCACTATTATAAGACAACAAAGCAATAATAGTATTCAGCATTTGTTTTGCAGTAAGCTGGTGTAGGGGCAGCAGGTACTCTGAGCAAGGAGAGGGGCCCTGCCCAGCTCCTTTCCTGGGACCTACACTCAGCATCTCGGCATCAAGCCACCATAGCTTTGAACTGTGTCTGTGAGCATCTGGGCTTTATCTCCACTTATTTTGTGCATCTATTAGCAGGATGCGTCCTAAGTTATCAGAAAAGCTTAAGGGGAGTTATTTTTGGGTCAGGGAACACTCAAAATTTTTTTCTTATAATGGTATTTGCTTCTCTGCTTTATGTCATTTCAGCTTATGAAAAATTTCATAGGAATGCTCTACTTTTGGATAGCAGGGGAAACCTGTAGAGAATGCAGTTAGAAACTAACACAAACCTGCCAAACTGATTTTGACATTGGTGAAAAGTGATCCAATGCAGGAATGAGAGCTTTTGAACAAATGGTGCTTGATGAATTGTATAACCATAAACAGAAGAGAAAGAGCGGGGGTGGGAGGAAGGGAGGGAGGGAGGGAGGGGGTTAGTGATGGAAAGAGAGTAAGGAAGGAAAGAAAGAAGGAAGGTAGGTAGGTAGATGGCAGATATATAGGCAGGCAGATATCTGATCATATTTTGGAATGATAAAAATGGCAGAGAAATCAGCAGATTGATAGCAAAATTAATATAAATACACATATATGCATAGAGAAAGATACAAGTGAATATTTTTATATTTAGCTGTTTCTTTACATATGAAGAATACACAGAAAGAATTGGGCTAGTAGAATCAGGGGAGAGAATTGGAGGACCTGCTTTCAAACCATGCAGGTATGATTATCGGAAAGAGAACTGTAGCATTTTTAAAGAGGTAATCCACTACAGCCAGCTGTCCATATAGATTTATTAGGATTGAATGAGAGCTTCCTTCAATCCTAATAATGCTTTGCTGTTTTATCAGTCCCTGCCAATATTTGATCTCAAATTAACCTTGAGATCCTACACACGTTTGCTTCCTAAAACTATTAAAGTTGACTTTTTAAGTTCCTAGTAACAGAAAGGCTACTCAAATCAGCTTAAGCAAAAAAAAAGAAACTCAGTGGTTCCATATTGGAAGGTAAACTTTGTGCCAGGAATCATGAGTCCTCTTTCTCTCTGCTTTTGTTTGATCTGGGTTCTGATCACTCTCTCTAACAGAGATGGTTCTCCTTCAAATGGCAAAAGGAGTTGGTGACACAGAAGAAAGAGAGAACTCTCCTCTTGCCACTTCATTAGGTTTACATTTCAGGGAGGGTCTCTGATTGGTCCGACATGGAAACAATGCTTATGCTTTTAAAAAAAAAAAATTAAAGATTTTTTTTTTAAGTAATCTCTATACCCAACATCGGGCTCGAACTCACAAACCCCGAGATCAAGAGTCACGTGTTCTTTCGACTGAACCAGTCAGGTGCCCCACAATGCTTATGCTTTTTGACACAAGACTTGCCTCATAGCAGTGAGATATTATTAGTCCAGATCCTAGCGCAGAAGGAGCTATCCAAAGAAGTGAGGAAGAACGGACTGCTGTATTGTCCTTCCCGGTTGGTTGGGCATCTTTGCCTCTTCACTCTGGTGTCTAGCTTGGCCCATTGTTTTCTTCAACTTAGGACTCATCATGACACTAATCATTTAGGGCTATGATAAAAAGTAACTGAATACAGGGATGCCTGGGTGGCTCAGTCAGTTAAGCTTCTGCCTTCTGCTCAGGTCATGATCCTGGGGTCCTGGGATCGAATCCCACATCTGGCTCCTTGCTCAGCAGGGAGTCTGCTTCTCCCTCTGCCTGCTCTGCCTGCCGCTCCCCCTGCTTGTGCTCTTTCTCTCTCTGACAAGTAAATAAAAATCTAAAAAAAAAAAAGAAGTAACTGAATAAAATATGTATTTGTTGAACTGAATCAGAATTTATCTCTGTAGCTCACATTTGGTCCATCTCCAAGGGAAGCATATCACTATGAGATGACACCAAAATTTTATATATTATGTATTTTACATATTACATATTGCCTCCACATTTAACATATCATTTTCCCCAACAGGTGCTCAAAAAATAACATGACAAATAAATGAGTAAATTTACCAAAAAACAAACATTATTTGCTTATTTATTTGCTATTAAACTTGACTTTTCAGTCTTTTTTTGTTTGTTTATGCAAAATGTATGAAACAGAATTCATTCATGTTCTATATATGAACTTTGTATGGCCTTGAAATTAAGCAACTGCCTTTTGTAAGTGGTAAGTTACTCTTTATAATTTTCAGAATCTGTTCAATTTAGTATCTGACATGTATCAGAAACATGCTCAGTTCTAGAAAAAGTAGATCATATATACATTGATCAAAATGTAGTAGCACAACTAAGATGGGTATATGGTTAAAATGGTTGAAAAACCCTATTGTGTAAGATACAGAGCTCTGTCAACAGATACCCTTGGGGTATGGCATTTTAGACCCCCTGAAACTAAATATACCTTAACTTGAAATGGATTTTAAAATAGAAACCTCCCTACAATGAGTCTCTGCATATTCACCTCTCTTCCTTAATTCCTACACTTCCCTTATGACTATGTTAAGAATGGAATATCTCCTACCACTGACATTCCAATGGATCACTTGGCTTACTACTGCAAAAGAATAGGTAGAAAGATGCCCACTTCAACTTAGCAGGAATCAGGCATAAAATGTAAATATCAGAAAATGCATACTGTCAACATAGCTTTTTTTTTTAAGATTTTTATTTATTTATTGAGAGAGAGAATGATAGAGAGCATGAGTAGGGAAGAGGGTCAGAGGGAGAAGCAGACTTCCCGCTGAGCAGGGAGCCCGATGCGGGACTCGATCCCGGGACTCCAGGATCATGACCTGAGCTGAAGGCAGTCGCTTAACCAACTGAGCCACCCAGGAGCCCCAACATAGCTATTTTGTAAGCTCTTTATATTATCTGGAAAAAAATCTGTTATTGTTACTGGCTTTCAAATGGGGACAAGTATAATTTAAAATTTAATGTATTTGTTTAATGGTTTTTAAAATTACCCTATTGTCTTTCCACCTCCCTCTATTTCTTCCTTTTCCCCCAGAGTCTGTTAATTTTCTTTCTTCTCATTTCAGTGTTTCATCACTCATTTTGTTTGGGGAAGGTTTTAAGTATTAACCTGGGTCAAATTGTTGTAGTGACTGATGATTAGCTAGAAAATTCTTTACAGATTTGTCCCCTCACAAATCTTTCATGATAATTAACAGTCTCAGTTGTCAAATACTGTCAACCAGTAAATCATGGCATCAAGAATTTGAAAATTACCCAATATAAAAATCATTATTTCATATGGTTTATTACTTTCCTGAGTAATGGATTCCTATGGCTTGTTAATGTATATAAAATATGACTAACACTATCAGGATAGATCATAGATAGCTAGAATGTGGACTTTACTTATACAATTCAAAACCTTATGTGAAAGTTTTTGGTTAATATTTGAATTGGTTACTCATAATTTTGAATAAAATATGAATATTGTTTAAATTAACATAATTACTATTTAATCTTATCAAAAATGCCTACATCATATCTAACTGTAATCATAGTACTGATAAATTTGGGATGTCAGAGCCAAGTGGATATAACAACAAAAAAAATAAGGTGAATATTTATTAATGATTTGTTATGTACTAAATGCTATTCTTTGTATATTATATATATTACTACATTTAATATGATGTTATAATGCAGGTACTGTTTCATCCCATTTTACACATGAGAAAACCTGAGAAGCTGTGTAAACTAACCAAAGAAAGTTAAAGTTAGTGAATAATACTAACTGGATTACAACCCAGAGTCTGGCTTCCACAGCCTGCTCTCTGCTATCAGTTCTACTGACAGTTACATATATGAAACCGTTCAGCCTTTTGAAAAGAATGAGCATTTATTAAAATTGATTAAATTAGTAATGCAGGTATTACTGAATTATTTGAATTAATTTAATAATTATTAAATGAATAATTTATGTATTATTAAGATGATCCAAGCCTTTATTTAAAATCATCAATACAGCCTTGTGGCTTTTGCTGTTTTCTAGTTAATCAACTGATATACTAATTATACTGTTTGAATTATACAGGCTTATACAATGCATGTATATCCACATTAGGCGAAATACCCTTTTCCCATTTTTTTAATCATCAGCTTTTAACTTCTTGTTTATTGTATGCATGTGATTATTAGAATATTCTACATGAGAATTTGTTGAGAGAGCTCATCTTTTTAACTGATAAATTTTGACTCTTTAACTCTCCATTAGAAGAAAGTAACAAACTTCTTATGTTCCTCAAAAGTCAACACATTTTGACATTTTGATAATTCCAAGTTTTAAGTCAACTATAAAAGCTACATGAGAATTATTTCTACATCTGTTCATACTTAAGGTAGAGTAAAGCAAATCATTTAAAAACATTTTTTTCTCTTTAGTTTATGTATATTTCCAAATCTTTAATCCAAATGTTTTAATTCTCTTTGTCACAAGTTTTGCACTGATCATTTTAAATGCCTAAGACAACTGTTTGGCAATTTCATAGCAAACTTATATTCATTTTTTTTCTCAAAAATTTATTTTATTATAAATATAAATCATGACCTAAGCCTTAAAACTGATATTAAAGCAAGCGGATAAGCAATAAACATTTGTTTACTAAATCTTATTGTCTAGAATTCCACATTTAAAATCAATAATTAAAAGCATTTATTTTCATCTTTATAATTTTATTTTATAAAAGGTAAGTTTTGTTTAATACAGTTTTATGATTAAGTCAATATTTATTGAAAAGCCTAGTATTTGTCAGACACAGGCTAGGAGCTGAGAACACAGAAATGGCAAAATATAACCCTAACCTAGAGGAATCTAGAAGAACTACTTCAATGTAGTAGTGAAACAAATAGGACAAGAATTATTACAGTTTAACTGAATGGGAGATAAAACAAGAAAAGCATAAAGTATTAGGAAAATACATATATTTGTTTAAATGTGTGGAAAGTATCTTATGAGCAGTCTTTAAAAAGGATAGATTCCTAGTGGAAACTGTGCTAGGGCATTCACACCAGTCAATTAAGTTTAGTTAATGCTCATATATGCTAATCCTTCCATCAAGACCATTGGCTTACTTCAAATAGCCTATATAAGTGTGACCTGGATGAGAGTTCATGAAATTACTCATGTGTTATCTGTCATGCCTATCTGTCAGCTATCAGGATACTGAAGTAGAACTTTTGTTGTTACATGTGTTCAGATATATATATACCACACACACACGTACATGCAAGCATGAAGACTCATATTATTAGGTCCTGAGATTTGATTTTGTTTATCATATTAAAGATAGAATGAATAAAAACAAACCAGACTGCAGTCTTGCTTGTAAACACATAAGCACCCATTATAATTAACTTACATGGAGATAGAGACAGATTTTCCCTTTGGTACATATGTAAATCAAGCAAAAATTAGCTATGATAATAAAACCTATTTCTTAACATTCATATGTAAATTTAAAAATCAAGGATTTAATTAGAAATCATTTTAATATAAAGCAAATATTACTGGCTTTGAGAACTTTCTAGAGAATTAATGTTTAAAAATAGCCTGAAAGCAAGTACCAAGCTGCTTTTTAATTAAATGGAGGAGTTAAAGGAAGGAGTTTGAAAGCATCATGTTCATTAATGACTTCATGAGATAAATTATTGGTAACTTGGATGAATAAGTTAAAGGAGGAAAAACCAACTAATATAACAACAATATACAAAAACATCCAAGTTTCTTTCTTACTTTCTTCACTACTATCTGCAAATACACAATCCAACATAATAAATAACAACTTTGACACAATAGAATAATACCGAGAACAGCTTATTTTTTTTTTGATCAACTGCTTTAAAAAGGTAACAGGAAAAAATTAAAGTTTCAATGTAAGATCAGATGAATGACAATTTCATGAAGTTTATAATAATGATCATATTGACTATGAATAATATGTGTTTGGACACTATATTTGGAAAATATGTAAATGTATCTGGATACAAACAAGAAATATACAGTTGCTAATTTAAACAATTTCAATAAAATTTCATAAATTTAATAAAGCTAGACTATTGTCTGATATTATGAAATGTGTAAAAGCATCAGTGGTATATCTAAGTCATGGTCATGGATGGTCATAGAATCTGAACATTAGTGCAGGAGTTGTCTAATTTGCATAACCATAAAAACCTCTACTGATTTGTGACTGCAGAAGAATCATATATGTCTTAAGCGTATTTAGGAACATATTTACAGCCAGTCACAGTAAAGGTGTGAAAAGCAATACTCTTCGGAGGACCAACTATTAAAAATGAGCCCTCCATTATAGAATTTGACTCCTAGCTTTCATGGTCCAGTGTCACCTGCTGTCACTGCAGATGTGTGTGAGGGGCTTCCTGCTCCCTTAACTTGAAGGATGAGTCTCAGCCTGAGGCAGAGCAATACCTTTTGATGGCATGCTCTCCACAGTGGTAGCCTAGTAGTGTTCAAAGTGAGAAAAAGATCATCGATATTTTTAAGCTAACTAATGGACTAGAAATCCACCTAGGAATGAGTGTATAAAAGAAGGATCAATCTATGTAATTGAAAATTTTCATATTGTATATATGTGTCATGTTGAATATTTCTACTATAAATATAAATAAAGTGGAAGGACTCCTGTGGCCATTTTCCACTTATTACATTTAAGCCAATGGAGTGAATGTAACATGGTTCAATATAGGTATTTGCCTTCCTTCCCAAACTTTGATCGACACCTTACTTCTAAGAACTTACTTTTCATATCTGTTCAAAAAGAAATTAAAAATAAATATTCCTAAAGGAAGAATTCCAAAATATTTCTCACACTAAGTAAATAAAGATGATAACCTTTAGGGCTTTCCAATGTTTTCTGTCCATAAGAAAAAGGAAAAAATGTGTACAGATAGGAAAGGAAGAAGTAAACCCCTTCTTATGAAAAGATAACAAATTACCTACTAAAATAATTGAGTCTAGCAAGACTACATAAGGTCACCATAAAAATTAATCATACTTTATATGCTGGTAACAAAGTTGGAACTTTAACAGAATACGATTTAAAATATCACCAGTAGCTTGAATTTGTTACCTTTTTAAAAACATATGCAGGAACTATACTTCCAAAACTGACATATTACTGAGAGAAATTAAATAAGATCTAAATAAATAGAGAAATCCCACATTCACGGTTTAGAAACCTCAATATTGTTAAGAGGTTGATCCTCCCAAATTGATCTGCAGATTTATTACAATCAAAATCAAAATTCCAACATCCTCTTTTTAAATAGAAATTTTCAAGTGTATTTTAAAATTTACATGAAATTTGCCAGGACTTAAAATACTCAAAACAAATTTTAAGAAGATTAAAAGTACAATCAAGAGAGTGTTATTGGCAAATTGTTAGACAGGTAGATCGATAGACTGGAATAGAGTACAGAATTAATTCCAAACATATCTAGTCAATTGATATTTGACATAGTGCCAAAGCAATCTAATAGGGAAAGGGGAGGGTTTTTTTTTTTTTTTTTTCCCAATTGTGCTGGGAAATTAGATAGCTTTATGTAAAAGAATGAACCTTGATCCTTTACCCTTTAACACCTTTGCTATAATAAAAAAAAATTAACTCAAAATGTATCCTAGACCTAAATGTAAGAGTTAAGACTATAATACTTCTGCAGGAACATATAGCGGGAAATATTTGAAACCATTACTTAGGCAAAGATTTCTTAGGACAGAAACTTATAGGATATTATAGAAATAAAGGACAAAATTAGCAATATGAAAACTAAAAACTTCCATTCTTAAAAAGATACTATAAAAGTTTTGAAAAAAGAAGCAACAGACTGGAAGAAAACAGTTTTTAAAACTGATGTATTTATAATATTTAAAGGAATCTTAAAACTAAGTAATACGAAGAAAACAACCCAGGGGGCAAAAGGTTTGAACAGTACATCACCAAAGAAGATATATGAATGGCCAATCAGTACAAAAAAAGATGTTCAAAAACTGTGGTCATCAGTGAAAGGCAAAAAATAAATAAATAAAAAAAAATAATATATCATCATACATTTATTAGAAAGATTAAAACATAAAAAATTAAAAATATATAAGAACACCCCCCTGACAATTCCAAGTGCCAACAATGATGTAAATAAACTAGAAATCTCATACATTACTGGTGGGAACACAAGAGGTATAGCCACTTGGGAGAAAAAAAAAAATGTTAGTAGTTTTTTACAAACAATATATGGTGCTATAATCCTACCCCTACATACATACATAAGAGAAATGAAAATTATGTTCACACAAAAGCCTGTATGGCAATATTTACATGAACTTTATTCATCATTGCCTAGAACTAGACAAAGTATTGTGTGATTTCATTTACATAACATTCTGGAAAGTTAAATTTACTGGCGCAGAACAGGAGTTGGGGGGGGGTGAGAATTAACCACAAAGGTGTCACATAAGGAAATTTTTAGGGTGATGCTATTGTTTTGGATCGTGGTGGTAGATAATAACTCTAGCCCTCGGTCTGACTGTACATTTGTCAAAAATCATGGAATTGTCTGCCACAAATAATAAACTTTGCCACACAAAAATTAAAACCGAATCATTCAGGGATATCACAAGAAGGACGGAATATTGTGACAAATGAATCTAATTATATTACAAATATATGATAAACTCCATCAAAAGGTAAGAATTAAGTAGCTGACCTAAGTTAACTCCGAAAACAGTGTTTTAACTGGACACTATGAGATGAAAGACAAAAAAGAAGTTTACATAAATAAAGAAACAATCTGACTTATATACTGGGGTTGAAGACATGAATAAAAAAAGGTGTAAATGTTATGAGCCAGGCATTTCACTGTCTGAGAAAGAAGTTAGAAAGCTTACAGGAACGAAGGTTAAAATAAACCCTGGGGTACTGGATCAGAGTAGAAGATGTCAGTATTAACTCATGTTTATCTTAAAATATCTACAAATGTATAGACACAGAATTAAATGCAGTGTTTTATGTGCAAGACTATCCACACAGTGTATTTCCTAGGTCTGTCTCTGGAGACAGACCAGAAACAGTGACATCTAGTAGCAACAGGTACACCCACTGCCCAGATCTTAGCTTCCAAACGCTGAGAGTGACCAGAAGGACCAAAAGCTCTGAAGATAAATGTTTACTTTTAAGGCTGGAGCAAAGGAAATACAGGATAATCCTGGAGCTTCTTGTAGAGCCAAAAAAGTCAGGAAGTACATAAAAGTAAAATTGGGGCAATGTCAAATGACATGGAAACTAATTTGAAAGAGCTCCTAATGGACCTAACATAACAGTCTAATGGTGGGGGGGGGGGGTCTGACCCACTCACAATAGACATACTAAGAATCCCTAGTTTTAAAAATCTATCAGAAACATTTAAAAAGAATTAGGTATGAATTGAAAATATAGAAGTTGAAAGTCTGCAAAGTATGTATGTGTTATAAATACTAGGTTAGTTCTATAGCTATCAATTGCTTAGCCCAGCTGGGTAATGCATGGACATATACTCAACTCTTTGAGGCCAGATAAAGTACCCTGCCTTCTCCCACAAAATTTCTTACAGTACCTTAAAAAAAAAAAAAGAAAATGACACTTTATATTTGCATTTTATATAGAAAATCTAGATTATTTTACAAACTTATTTGCCTGCTCATTGAAGAAAAGTCACATAAACATTAGAAGAAACTTTATGGGCACCTGGGTGGCTCAGTTGTTAAGCATCTGCCTTTGGCTCAGGTCATGATCCCAGGGTCCTGGGATCGAGTCCCGCATCGGGCTCCCTGCTCTGCGGGAAGCCTGCTTCTCCCTGTCCCACTCCCCCTGCTTGTGTTCCCTCTCTCGCTGTGTCTCTCACTGTCAAATAAATAAATAAAATCTTTTAAAAAAAAGAAGAAGAAACTTTAGAAGTTAAGTTTAATCATATATAATACATAAGTATACTTTATTATACGGTGCATTATTCAGGCTCTTCTTGAACATCTCATGATAATCTTTTTCTAATTATTAATAGATATTAATGTATGTTTTATTTATCTTATATAATTATACAATTTTAATAATTTGAGTTTTATTTAAGGAAAAATGCAGATACTTGTCCAAATTCTTACTTTGTTTGGTGCCATGTAAGTATAATACTTATAACACAAAATATTTTATAAAGTGTTTTCATAGATTTGATTTCATCTAATCTTTATTTTTATTATAGAAAAAGAGCTTTAAATATTAACCACCATAAAGTATAAAATGATCATTTTTATTTTATTTTTTTAATATTTTATTTATTTATTTGAGAGAGAGACAGAGATAGCGACAGAGAGCACAAGTGGGGAGGAGAGGGAGAAGCAGGCTCCCCGCTGAGCAGGGAGCCCCATGCGGGGCTTAATCCCAGGACCCTGGGATCGTGACCTGCGCCGAAGGCAGACGCTTAACTGAGTGAGCCACCCAGATGCCCCAAAATAGGCATTTTTAAAGACCCTCTATCGATAAACATTTTATTACTATTGTCTCTCCTTCTCTACCCTCCCACCTCACAGCACAGACCTACTCTGGTTTCTGTTTAGTATCACAGTGTTCTTGTCAACACAAATTAACTTGGGAGATGAACTGTTTGTTTTTCATCGTGACTTCTTCAGGCAATAAATAAAAACCCAGAATAAATAAAATCTGAAATACTTATGCTGGCAGGTCTATTGCCATGATTTATGGTCAATGTAGATTTTCCTCTTACAGTAAAGTCCTATGTCAGAAATATTTTGTCAATAACAATATTACAGAAAACACAATCATAGTGATATTACTGGAAAAATGTATTGGTGTATAGAAGCAGACTTTAGTTCATCGAGGAATATTATTATAAAACAGTTTTGGTAAAGAATGTTTTAGCTTCATGTTTGTCAAAGGGAAGGGAGAACTATTTGAGGCTCAACATTTTCCTGTTAGCACACATGTGTTTCATGCTCTTTGTTATGCTGGCTCTCCATTAAATTTATTTATGCTCTATTGCTCTTAGAAGAAAATAATACTCATGCAGAATTTTAGTTGATTTGACTCTAACAAATAGCACTGTTTTTTCTTCTTTAGTAACTTTCCCATACTACTGCTTTCCTAAGAAAGAAACTTTAGCAAAACCACTGAATTAGATTTTGACTTCTTATATTACTTACCAATAGTATTTTAACAGTGTTCCTGAGGTACGATTGATGTACAATGAATGGCAATATTTAATGTGTACTTTATTTGTTTTAATGCACATTTATAGCACCATCACAATAATCAAGATAATGGACATATCTATCACTTCCAAAAGTTTCCTTCTGTCCTTTTTTAGTCCTCTCTTCAGTCCCTCTTTTCTTCAGGAAAACACTAATCTACTTTCTGTGACTATACATTAGTTTCCATTTCCTGTATTTTTAAAAGTAGAGCCATATTATATATACTTGTCTTTGCCTGGCTTCTTTCACTCAGCATTATTTGGAGATCAGGACATATCGTGTCATGCATCAATAGTTTCTTTTTGTTGCTGAGTAGTATTCCATTATATATGCACATATCTCAATTTGTTTATTCACATGCTAATGGACATCCAGATGGATTCCAGTTTTTTGCTATATGAACTAAATCTTTGTATGGACGTTTACTATTATTACATTATAAAACCTAATAGTCATTCAGGAAAATAGGCTGGTGAACAGTCTATCATATTTTAATGTATCATATAAAAACTTAGCCAGGTAAGTCAGTGGGGCAAAGGAGGAGCTTTGACCTTCAAAATGTACATCCATATTGAATAAATAAATGAAAATTCAACATTAGAAAATCTTCAGAAATTTTTATCACTAGAAGATGGTCCAGTTTGCAAAAAGGAATAGTATCATCAGTTTCCATTTTTAAACTCCATAAATGTTATTTCTTATAAATTAATATTGTAAAAATATATTTTGTAACTAAACATACAATTAATGTTAATATCTATGACTAGCAATTAACATGACTCAGACTCTTGGTCATTAGTATTAAAGAACTTGTTCATCTTATTGGTTTAAATGAGAATCTATGCTTTTATTTTTATTACAGTGATAGCACTTTTTGTGAGAAGCATCAATTTTAGAAAAGAAAAGAAATAAGAAGACATGTTAGAAGGCTATTGCAGATGTCTGGTTACAGTTAATGGTGGCTTAGTCTAGGGTGTACAGACCATGACTAAAAACGGATGAAATACATATTTTAGAAGTAGAGCCATGCATACTGAATGTTGGATAGGATATGAAAAATGAGAGAAATAAAACAGAGCTAACTCAGATCTGCAGCTCAAGTAAATGTGCAGTTGACTAGAATGGTAAACACAGGAAGAGGGGTGTGTTTGAGTGGGACAGGACTTCAAGATTTCCATTTTAACTTTGTTAAGATGACTAAAACACATCCATGTGAAAATATCACAATGCAGTTGGAAGTACCAGAGCAGTTCTCAGAGTTGAACTCCATAGAGATAAGAGTTGTTGGAATATTCATGGTGTAACTAAAACACTTACTGCTCACCAAAAATCTATGCGCTCTCCAGATTTACCAGCCCTCTTGGATTTAGGCAGGGCCAGGATGATTAGTTATGCAGAAGGGCTGTGATTTAAAATCCTGTATGTCATTTTCAGACCAAATCACTGAAGATGTGTGACCATTTAGCTCCTCCTTTGCCCCACTGACTTACATGGCTAAGTTTTCATATGATACATTAAAATATGATAGACTGTTCACCAGCCTATTTTCCTGAATGACTATTAGGTTTTATAATGTTTATTAGAATCGAACTGAAAACATCAACCTGAATATATATGTATAGAGTTCAGAATAGAGGTTCAATCTAAAGATATACATTTGGGAATCATGAACATATGAATATTTTAAGTGCTGATAAAGATTCTTTGATCAAACTTGAGTCAACCTCTTAAATTTTCTGGACCTATCTGTGCACTTCCTTGTAAATCTAGTTTTAGCAAAAACCCTGCTAATTCAGTTTAACCAGAACCCTTCACTCTCGAAGGACGCCTGAGTGGCTCAGTCAGTTAAGCATCTGCCTTCAGCTCAGGTCATGATCTCAGGGTCCTGGGATTGAGTCCCACATCAGGCTCTTTGCTCAGTGGGGAGTCTGCTTCTTCCTCTGCCCCTCCCCCTGCTCATGCTCTCTCTAAAAAATATTTTTTTTTTTTTTTAAAAAGAACCCTTCACTCTCAATATCTTATCACTTATCTGCCTAGGTTCCTCATCTTTCACCATCTCCCAGATGATATCTGACTGCCATGGTCTGTCTTCAGCAAGAATCCTGAGTCCTGTTAGGTAGAGTTAGCCAGAACTCCCCTTATCTCTGATGTTTCCTCTTAGTAATTTTCTATCCACTGACCCCCACCCTACTCTTAGGCTATAAATTTCCACCTGCCCATGCTCTATTCAGAGTTGAGCCCAATCTCTCTCCCCCAAAGTAAAATCTCATTGCAGTGTTCCCTGTATCTGTCATAATGGTCCTGAATGAATCTGATCAGAAAGTAAATAAAGGTAAGTAGAGAAAAATAGATGGTATAAGAACTGAGCCCAGAAGCACTGGAAAGAGCCAAGACAAAGGGAATGTACAATTAAGAAGCCTGAGAAAGAATAGGATTTGAGGTAAGAGAAAAAACAAGAGGGTAGTATTCTGAAAGCTATGCATAGAAAATATTTTAAGGAGAAATCAGCCTACTACTCTGTGTTGTTGATCAAGTAAAATTTAGATTTGTATTGACTATTGCATTTAGGAACATGGAGGAAATTTGTGACTTTGAGACAAAAGTTTAGAAGAGCAATTAGTATATAAAAACTAACTGTAGGGGATTTTAAAAAGAATAGGAAGAGAGAAATTATGTTCAAAGATTGAAAACAATAACAACTTCAGAAGATTTTTTTTTCCTGGAAAATAGAACAGACAAATAGATCATTATGCTGGGGGAATTTGGAGTTAACAGACGTTCTTTTTTTTTTTTTTTTTTTTTTTTTTGGAGACAGAGTGTGTGAGAGTGGAAAGGGGAACAGAGGGAAAAAGAGAGAGAGAATCTTAAGCAGGCTCTACGCCCAGCATGGAGCTGAGTTGGGGCTCAATCTCATGACTCTGAAATCATGACCTGAGCTGAAATCAAGAGTCGGACACTTAACTGAATGACCTGCCCCCAGAGATTCTTTTTAAGATGGAAGAAATAAGTGCATATTTTTATGCTCATGAGAATGATTTGATAGAGAAAAAGTGGATGATGCAAGAAACCTGAAGTGATTTCTTTTTCTTTTCTTTTTTTTTTTTTTTTTTTTTTTGGAGAAATTCTGAGGTGCTGCTGCTGAGTAGAGAACATGTGATGTGATCCGGTACATAATAGGAATTCCTCTCTAAGAGCACTATGGAGATTTCATGTACAGTAACAGACAAGAAGGCAAATTAGAATGCCACAAATGCAATTTGGCACAGAGGTATGAGGATTACATTACCTTCTGACAGCTTCTATTTTCTCAGCAATAGAGAAAGTAAGGTCATCAGCTGAAAATGAAGAAAGGGAACGAGATACCTGAGAGAGGGGGGAGAGGAGAAGCTAGGTACTGAGAGCATGAGTATTCTAAGGGAATGCAATAGAGTTGCTTGGATACATTGTCCAAAAAAGACCATAGAGTCTGAATATAGAGTAAACTATCATTTACTTTGCCATCACAAGAAAGAAGGAAAGGCATTATCACCATCAGAGCTGGAGATCATCATACCATCTCAATCGGGAAAGAAAGAACAGTGTTGTAATAACAAAGTATCCCCTACATTTTAATTATAACAATAATTTATACTAATTAACCTAATCAAAAACATATGATAAAGGGTTTTATTCCATGTATTCCTCCATAGGTTAAGTTGACAGATGCTCTTACAATAGAACACATGTATCCTTATGCTGTTCATCAGAGAAAGAAACAGACTGCAAAATGGCATGCTTGTTCTTAAATGTTTTAGCCTGGAAGTGACATATGCCACTTCACTCATAATTCATAGGCTAGAACTGGTCACATGTTTCTAACTGCAAGAGTAAAATGTAGAAGAGCCCAAAGATAATCAATGAGTAATAAGTGTCTATAGCCCAATGTTTCAGTTATTTAACATAATAAAATTATGACCTTCTTTTGTACAGAAGTACAATTTAAAGACCACTCAGAGAATTTACATGAATATTTAGTGCACATGCCAGTAACTGGAAAAGGAGCATCATATTCCCAACAAAAATATGGATCCTCATAGATTTAATGGACATTTTGAAGCCATTCAAAAGCATGTTATTACCACTTCTACCTGAGTGTCCAAGTCTTTTCTAAGTTAAAGTCCTCAAAATATTAGGAATAGGGATTTGAGCTACCTAAGGTAATTTCAATAAGATGATGATGTGTAATATTGTCTGATGGCATGAATTTAAAATATGGAGATGGAGAATGAATAGTCAGATAGTAGCAATGAGGTACAAAGAGAACACCTGTTCCCTCCCATAAACCAGTGGTAGAGAATCAGTGAAAAGAGTGAAGCATCCACTCTTGGGAGGGTTATTGGAAGAGTACAACTTACCAAAAATCTTTCACCAAAAGCAACTGTTGAAAGGATTACTCAGAAATAAGTTGGAGAACATGGAGAATGTTAATAATGACTAAGAGTTACGGAAGGCACAGCAGAGGGCCATAGGGTTCAGAAGAGGAGGCATACAGAAGCAATGAGGCTTACAGTGAAGGGGAGTATGGATGACCTGCGAGTCCTAGGGATTTTTTCTGGTGACTTAATTAAACAAGAATAAAGAATCTAATAGGAATAGTTTTGGTAAGGCTGTCAGGGTTGGTAAAGCAGAAGTGGGAATTCTTGCCTGAAACAGTGCCCACTTTCCAATATGGCCAATTGTTGAGTGGAGTTATGGTCTTAATTAGAATGGTTAGCATTCAGAGGTTATTCTAGACTATTATACATGGAGGCTAAAGGTGTGTAAGTGAGTTTATTCCCCCACCCCTGAGAAAGTGCAACATTTATTAAGGAGATAGGGCACTTGAGAATACAGCTTTTAAAAAGAGCCAAAGGAGCCGGCCATGAAAACCAAACAAAGATATAGTCAAGTGAAGTAGAGAAAACTAAAACAGTGATGTCTCACAAAAAGGAATCAGATACCAACAATGTTTAAAGCAAAGAGTGTCAGGGTGCCTGGGTAGAGCAGTTGGTTAAGTGTTGGAACTGTTGGACTGGCTCAGGTCATGATCTCAGGGTCAGGAAATCGAGCCCCAAATGGGCTCCACACTCATCATGGAGTCTGCTTGAGATTCTCCCTCCCTCTCCCTCTGCCCCTCCTGCCTATGCTCTCAATAAATAAAATCTTTTAAAACGATAGAGAGGCAAACTGCTAGAATGATGCTGAGAGAACCTGTGTGTGTGTTCACATACATGTTCATTCATTTTTAAGCCTGGGATAGATTCTTTTTTTTTTTTTTAAGATTTTATTTATTTATTTGACAGAGAGAGAGACAGCGAGAGAGGGAACACAAGCAGGGGGAGTGGGAGAGGGAGAAGCAGGCTTCCCACGGAGCAGGGAGCCCGATGCGGGGCTCGATCCCAGGACCCCGGGATCATGGCCCGAGCCGAAGGCAGATGCTTAACTACTGAGCCATCTAGGCGCCCCCAGGCTGTGATAGATTCTAAAGTGACTATTGTACTTATTGGGGAAAGATAGATATTATTTTTTCATGATTAATTTATTTATTCATACTTTGAAATATATATACATATATTCAAGATGGGGGGAGAAAACAAGAATGAGCACACATACTATGTGTTAAGTACTATCAAAGGCTCCAAAATAAGAAAACAGTACTAAATTCCCTGTCTTCATCAATTAACTTCTAATGGTTTTTGTTCACCATGCTAAGCACTAATTAAGAAAGATTCTGTCTTCCTAAAAATTGTTCTTGGCCAAAATATAGAGAAACAGAAGAAACTCAAAATCAACAACTAATTTGGTTGTTGATACTTATAATCAAGGTAAGAAATCTCATGAAAAATAATTCATAATGAATGTGTGGATTAAACAGGGTCCTAATTAATGACTGTTAATGCATTTTTTTTTTACAATGGATCTTATCTAGGATTTGGTCTTTATTTGGAACATTATTGTAAAAATTTGTTTTAAAACACATAGTGAATGGCAACGCATTTGAAAGACATGGGGTATTCTTTCAAATTAAAGTATGGTTGTTATAACATAAAACATACTTTTAAAATATTAATGGAATTTCAAGCTTGGAATTTGTAAGATTTACATAGATGACTGCTATATAAAATGGCTTTGCTGTCTTCTGTAGCAAGGCATGAACAATGAAAAGGATGGGTTTGCTATTAGGTCTCACAGCATTATAATTGTCTATGCTAAACTGTACCTGGCTCTATTTATGATAAATAGGAACAAAACTTATAGAAATTGCTAGAATAATCCTACCTCTTTTTTCTCTTGGAATGTTTGGCATAATAAAAAAAACTTTGTTATTTTGGGGGGTACCTTACAAATATATTCATTTGTTTAGAAAAGGTCTTTTCCTTATATCTAAGACATCTAAACTCACGACTCACATTAAATTTTAGGAAAGTATAGGCGGAATCTGTTTATGTAACATAATTGACAATTTTTCCTGAGGTCCACTATTGATGGAAAAGAATATTATATAATGTAATGCTTATGAAAATCCTATTATAATAGAGATTAGACTTTCACAATTTTGAGAGGCAAATATAAATTGAATTTAAGTCTGTTTGAAGAAGCACTATGTTTTGAGGTTATCCTAAACTTTAGGATGCAGGGTCTTATATGGCTGAGCCCCAGAGTAACACACCACTTCAGCCATATCCCACCCACAAGCCTTACTCTGTTTGGGAGGGGACTCCATACAAGGGAGCAAGGACCCCGAAGCAGGAATCTTTGAAGGCCATCTTGGGACACTGGCTTCTAGTTTCTGGTGTTGTTTGGGGAGATCTAAAATAATTATTTTCCTGATATTTTGTATGTGATTTGTTCTGTTTTCTCTATCCTTCTCTCTCAGTTTTAGAAAATCATTTTTCTCTCTAGCCTTTTGAGATATCATGTGTAAATTTCTATTTTCATCTATTGTTCTGGACACTGGGGACACTTGCAGTCAACAAACTCATGTTCTTCTGTTTGGGGACATTTCTTGCATTCTTTCCTTTATAATTTCCTCTCCTCTGTTTCCTTTATCTCTGTCTAGAATTCCTCTTCTTCAGTCTATGACAAAAAAAAATATGGATACTTTAGGTATCAATAACAGAAGAAAGATAAGATGTGCATACTTACACACAAGAGAACAATGGTAAAGTACTGTCTATGTGATAGTTTATTGCAGCCCTACCAGATATCTACTACACCTCCTTCATAAAGAAAGAACTGAGACTTCAAAGATTAAATAAATAGCCCAAGACCAGAATTGGACTGAAACCTGGATTCCTGAATATCAACTCTTTCCTCATTTTGCTTTATGACACTGTGTTGTTTCTTTGGATGTGCTATTTTTGGGAAGATATAATATCAAATTGATACCAACTTGACTTGAACCTGGAACTGTCATTCTTAATTATTATAGATTCCCTGTCTCCTAAATCTAAGATTAGAGCTTAGACTTTCACACCTGGGACTATATAAAATAGGGAAATGGTGACTTTAGTAACTCCATTATTACTGCCTTTCTGTATAGAAGAACTGGCTCTGGCTGGAGAGGGTGGTAAGTTTTATTTTGAGGCCAAGTATCCATAACATAAGACTAACTGAAGACATTGAGCCAGATGGTCTGAGCTTAGATGAGCCTGGGATCAGATCTTTTTCTGGGTATGATGCCATGTAAAGAAAGGGATGATGAAGAAAATCACTGAAGACTCAAGAATATGTCACAATTTATTCTACTCTGGTGTTCAAGAGGATTCCCAACTTCCTGTCCTCTGACATTATTCTGATTCTCAAGATTCTTCCTGATACACTGACTTTTACATAAGTATATAACCAAAGCCAAAAAAAAAAAAAAAGTTTCAATGCAATGGAACAACAAGAACAATTGATACTATGTACTATGTTCTTGTCCTAAATTGTCCTATACTTTCAAAAAGAGCCATGCCTCTATTTTAGTAAATTGTAAGACATTGAGTCAGGTTTTATATTATCAGTGTTAGACTTTAAAAAATATCCATATAGAAAAGGTCTTGGAGACTGGTTTTTGAAAATGCTTTGTATCCAGTGTGCTCAGAGATTACAAGAGAAACATGATGTATTCTAAAGAGAATACACACACAAATTTTTTTTGTCTCCCAGTTTGGAAGGATAATAAAGAGGCAAAAATCAAGCAATCAAAATAAAACCCAAAGCAGGTCAGCATTTTCTACAATTTAAATAATATGATAGTCGTTGCTATGGTTCACAAATTATACATGAAGGGTGCTTTTAAATAATTAACTCTTCGCCATCTAAGAAAATTTGGGAGTGATTTTCAGAATGTTTCACTAAGTTAAAACAATATTTATTAAAAGCAAACTTGTTAGGATGAGTAAGTACTTTATAGCAGTTAATGTTACGATCTAAATTCTCTAAATTAAAGGGTTTCAAGAAAGGCCTATATTGTTGTGTTCTGGTCTTTAAGTTTTACTAATATGGAAGTTTTTTTGATAAAAATAAATCCTCAGAGAACTATTCGATAAAGTAGATGTAATTGAGTTTCCTTTACAATTGACAGGTGTCTTGCCTTTCCCCCCGTATATAAGAAATATATAGAAATTTGTATTTTAGTGCTAAGAAAAGCATAAATAAAACTAGCGAAAAGATGTTTATAGCAGCAGTGTCCACAATAGCCAAACTATGGAAAGAGCCAAGATGTCCATCAACAGATGAATGGATAAAGAAGATGTGGTGTGTGTATATATATATATATATATATATATATATATATATATATATATATATATTCTTAATCTCAGGAAACAAACTGAGGGTTGCTGGAGTGACGGGGGGTGGGAGGTATGGGGTGACTGGGTGATAGACATTGGGGAGGGTATGTGCTATGGTGAGTGCTGTGCATTGTGTAAGACTGTTGAATCACAGACCTGTACCTCTGAAACAAATAATACATTATATGCTAAAAAAAAAAAAAAAAGAAGAAGAAGATAGCAGGAAGGGAAAAATGAAGGTGGGGATATCGGAGGGGGAGACGAACCATGAGAGATTATGGACTCTGAGAAACAAACTGAGGGTTCTAGAGGGGAGGGGAGTGAGGGGATGGGTTAGCCTGGTGATGGGTATTGAAGAGGGCACGTATTGAACGGAGCACTGGGTGTTATACGCAAAGAATGAATCATGGAACACTAATGATGTAATGTATGGTGATTAACATAACATAATAAAAAAAAAAAAAGATCAAGGAAACTGGGTTCTAGACCTGAAACTTAGGTGCTTTGTGACTTTTGTCATTCAATTTAAACTTTTGGGGCTGTAATTTCATCACTTTTATGTTCTGAAGCACAGCCTACTAACAGGTACTAAAAGCTTTCAGAAGTCAAAACATCTGGAATTCTGGTTCTGTGATCTATGTAAGTTTAAGCAAATTTCTAAACCTTCCTAAGTCCTGTTTTTCTCATCTATTACCTACAATAGATGTAATAAATAATAATATATTATTATTTTATTGGTTTTTATTGGGTGGTTTTAAGGATCGAATATGATGATATACATAAATGTATTATACATGGTATGTAAAAGTATTATTGTTAAAACACTATTTCAATACAAATGAATAAAATCGGTCAACAATATAGGCACAGAAACTCAAAACACTTATTTATGGAAAAATGCGAAGTGAGTATAAAAGGTATTTACCCTTTGACAAAGTAATTCTAATTTTATGACAGTCTTTAAGAAATAACTCTAAACTGGTCGGGATGGGGCAAGGGAGGCTGAAAGAACATAATATGTCTCACACTATTATTTGAAAGAAGAGGAAACAATTTAATTGTTCAAGAATAAGGATATAGTTTAGTAATTTTTGAAACATTCAATAAAATTCAATATACTTAAAATAAATTTACAGCAGAATAAGCAGACTGCAAAATGATCATTTTTCCAAGGCATAGAAAAAAGTTATTCCTTTTTTTCTTTTTCTTGGTATTAATAAAACATAAAATAAATAAATTTATCAACTTATACTTTGGATGATTTTGCTTTGGCTTAAAACTCCAAGTCATTGTGCTCCATGCTGCTGCTTTTCCTTCTCATTCTTCATACATAGGTGATTAGATTATCTAAGCAAAGGCATATAAATGTAAGTCAAATTTCATCTGTTAGGTTGAACTCAAGTTTTCAGATATTCTGCAGTCTTGAGCAAGTAGTCACTGTAAATTTAAAGAGCATGCCCTCCAGCAGGTTGTACTCTCTAAGCTTGTGTGTGTGTTTTTTCAAAGCTTTGATTGATTGATTGAGAGAGAGTATGGGCGTGTATGTGTGTGTGTGCTGGAGATCACAACCACAGCCAAAATCAAGAGTCCGGTGCTTAACCGACGGAGCCACCAGGGACCCCCCAGCAGGTTGCACTTTCTAAATACAGCTCCAACTTTTCCCAACCTACCAGCTCTTTTATCAAAAGCTACAATCTGTTACCCCTCCCCTTGACTACTGGGGTGCCTTTGTGGCTGCCTCAACTAGTAGACGGGTGTGGGGGAAAATGAGGTTATGTGGGTCCAAGAAAACCATGCCCCAACCACCTTCTGCCTGCAAGAACATGAGACTCAAAGCCAGAACACTGAATTAGCCCAACTGCCAGAAATCGGGACCAAAACACAAGTTGGCTATAGTTTTAAGTCAGTTTCGGGGCGGTTTGTTATATAGCAATAGATACCTGGAACAACCTTTATAACTTTATCCCAACGGTAAAAAAACTCACCGAATTTATAAAAGTAGTCACATTTCAAAATCTCCTGATGTGCAAGTTCAAAAATACAGATTCCTGGGCATTTATTTTTACTCACTTTTCGGATATGGCCAGAGAACTGTATGTAAGATTTTTTATTGTGGTAAAATATACATAACATAAAATGTATCATTTTAACCATTTTGAAGCATACAGAGGCATTAAAGACATTGACAGCTTTGTATAACCACCACCACTATCTAGTTGAGTAACTCATCAGCCCCCAGGGAAAGCCCAAACCCAGTAAACAGTCACTCCCCATCCTCCTCACCGCTAGTCCCTGGCAACCACAATCTACTTTCTGTCTCTATGGATTTGTAAATTCCGGATATTCCATATGAATGAAATCACATTTTTAAGTAGCTTGCCAAGTGATTTTAATAAAGACCAGAACTTGTTAGCTGATGGTTATTTTAGGAACAGTGTACTACAATTTACAATTATAAAATTCCTTCCAGGTTATCATATATCTAGCCTAGTGTTCTGTTCCCAAAGCAATAGTTTCAGTTTTCTATCCTGGGTCTAAGTGCTTGTTTTTCCTTCTAGTGGGTGCCATAAAATAATGAGTTTATTTTTAGGTTCTATAATCTTGCTCAAAATGAACATGAAATTCTTCAATTTGTAGTTTGTGCAATCTAACTTCTTTCTCATCTGACCATCACAACAGACCATAAGAGTGAATTAGGGTTTAATTCCAGACTCACCACTGAGTCCCATGCTCCATCAGAATCCAGCTGTGGTTCAAAAAATCACAAATTACTTGGCTACATTTATGTTGTCAGGCCAGATACCTGGGCTCTAGAAACTCCATGAATCTCACTGCCTCCAAAATATTTGTCTCTTCTATGTTCTATTTTACAAATTAAAAAACAAATAAACTTTGATAATACCTTTTAAAAAAATTATTTTTATCACACTTGAATGTGTGACATATAATGTTCTTTTTGACCTTCTCTTTTTTTATGTTATTTTCAAGTTCCAACACGAGACTTTTTCCTCATGCTTTTCTATGTATTCCATGCATTTATTCCCCATAACAAGATGAATGCGTTTTAAAGCGATTTTTTGTTTTGTTTAAATAGAAATTTCTAAAAAAAAAAAAAAAAAACCCAAACATATCATAAATATTTTGTTACCATTATGCTTATGATGCTTCTGTTTTATATGTATGATTTTAAGCTCCTAAAACTTAAGGGCTTTAGGTTGGATAAAAAGTTTTTTGTAGTCCAATTTTCTTTAAATGTTTAAAGTGTTTTATATTTAGTTTTTGTTTGTTTTTTAATTTGGCTTTTAAGAAAAAGCCTTACTCAACCCCACCTGAACATAATCTTTTAAATAAGTAAATGTAGTAGTCTGCATCATGGCTCCCAAAGATTTCCTAATCCCTGGAACCTGTGACTAGGTTATTTTAAATGGCAAAAGGGACTTTCAAGATATAATTAAGTTAAGGGCCATGAAATAGAGAAATTACCCTGGATTATTTGGATGGGTCTTATGATGTAATCACAAAGGTCCTTATGAAAAGGAGCAAGAGGGTCAGAGTAAGAAAGAGAAATTGGAAAATGCTATGCTTCTGGCTTTCAAGATGGAGGATAGATCTATCAGCCAAGGAATGTAAGCATCCTTCAAAAGTGAAAAAAGGCCAGGAAACGGGATTTCCCTCTGGAGCCTCCAGAAGGGTCACACCTTATTAACCCCTTGACTGTAGCCTAGTGATACTGAATTAGGAGTTCTGACTCCCAGAAGTGTAAGATGATAAACCTTGTATTGTTTTAACCTACTAAGTTTGTGGTAATTTGTTACATCAGTAATAGGAAACTAATACTTTAAAAGAATCTTAGTGATATTCTCTGATCATTCTTGGTAATTCTCCCCAAAATATGTGCCATCATGGACAGAAACAATAATTCTATCACTTTGATATTTTAAAAAATTATTCTTCAGAATGGATATTTTGGAGATACCTTTAATCAAATATGCTAGCGATTGGCTCTCTTCCACAAATAACTGTTGGCAAATCTAAGAAATTGTTATCTGTATCATTGACTGAGATTTTCCACATGAAGTCCAACTCCTAAGCAGACATCTGTCATTCAAATATATAGAATTATTCTTACTTCTTACAGATTAAAAGCTCATTTTTAGAGGACTATAGGTAATTAGGATAATAGAATATTGTTATTAATCTTCAAAACAGAATCAATCCTAATTTTTTTTAATAATATGGCTAGAGTTCCATCTTCTGTGGCTAATAATTGTAACATATGGATCACTGAGATAATTTGTCCAATTGAGTGAATAAGAGAGAATAGATGTACAATAAAGGAATATTCCATGATACTGCATAAATACTGTTTATAAGATTATTTCACATATTAATGTCTATGGGATCTTACAGCAAATAAGTTATAGGATTGCTATGGTCTGTTTGTGTCCTCTCAAAATTCATGTTGAGTTCTATACCCCAGTGTGACAGTGTTTGGAGGTGACGCCTTGGAGAGATGATTAGGTCATGAGGGTGGAGCCATCATGAATAGGATTAGTGCCCCTATAAAAGGAGAGTGAGCTTCTTTGTCCCTTCAGCCACTTGAGGTTGCAATGATAGATAGCCCCAGGAAGCAGAGTCTCACCAGACATCTAATCAGCCAAGGCCTAGATCTTGAACTGGAACTATGAGAAATAAATTAAACTAAAATTACACTATTGGGACTACACCAAAACCTTCTGCACAGTGAAGGAAACCATCAACAAAACCAAAAGACAACCTACTGAATGGGAGGATATTTGCAAATGAAATATCCGATAAAGGGTAATATCCAAAATATTCAAAGAACTTGTACAACTCAGCACAAAAACCCCCCAAGTAACCCAATCAAAAGGGCAGAGGAATTGAATAGACATTTTTCCAAAGAATACATACAGATGGCCAAAAGACATATGAAAAGATGCTCAACATCACTAATCATCAGGGAAATACAAATTTAAAAAACCATAATGAGATATCACCTTACATCTGTCAGAATGGCTAAGATCAAATACACAAGAAACAACAGGTGTTAACAAGGATGTAGAAAAAAAGGAACCCTCATGCACTGTTGGTGGGAATGCAAACTGGTGCAGCCACTGTGGAAAACAGTATGGGATTTCCTCAAAAAGTTAAAAATAGAATTACTATATGATCCACTAACTCCATTACTGGGTATTTACCCAAAGAGAATGAAAACCAATTTGAAAAGATATATGCACCTCTATGTTTATTGTAGCATTATTTATGATAGCCAAAATATGGAAGCAACCCAAGTGTCCATCAATAGATAAATGGATAGAGAAGATGTGGTATATATATGAGTTATTACTCAACCATTAAAAAAAAGAAAGTTTGCCATGTGCAACAACATGGACGGACCTAAAGGATATAATGCTAAGTGAACTAGATCGGCTAGAGAAAGACAAATACCATATTATTTTACTCGAGTGGAATTTAAGAAACAAAGCAATGGAAAAGAAAGAGAAGGGAAGGAAAGGTAGAAAGAGAGGGAGCAAAGAAAGAAAAAAGAAGAAAGAGAGAAAGAGAGAAAGAGAGAAACTCTTAAATATAAAGAATAAATGGTGGCTGCCAGATGGGAGGTCCATGGAGGTGTACATACAAGGACTTAAGAGTACACTTATCTTGATGAGCACTGAGACATGTACAGAATTGTTGAATCTATTAAAAAACAATCCATTTGTTGTTGTTTATAAGCTATCCAGTTTATGGTATTCTGTTATAGCAGCTAAATGGACTAAGACAAGGATATAAAACTCTTATAAACAAAGAGGATTAAAATTGAAAGGAGAAAGAACTAATATTTTGCACTTACACAGTGGGTCATGGGGCAAAGAATTAAGAATTAGGATTCCTAGAGCCATAAAATAGATAACTCCACCTCCTTTCTTCCATGCCTACATTAAATGGTGTTTTTCAAAGATGAAAAAGACACAATCACGATTTTTAGATAATATGCAGTTTAGCTTGGAAAATCTGTTTTTAATTTTATCAAAACCAAATCACTTCTACCTTATTTAGAATGATGGTGAATTAAGAACCAAAATTGAGGTTTTGCAACTTTTAAATACTAACTCCTACCTGTTAACATTCTTTGGTTACTTATTACATGATAATAAAGAAGTATAACAAGTATGGAGATACAATTAATCATTAATAACAAATGTGCTCCTTAGTTTTACTTTGAAATTATGATTGCATGGATTTTCTCAAACTGCCAACCATCTTATGGGAAGAGATAATGAAAAAGATCAGATATTATTTTCATTTATGATGGTGATATCAAGGCTTCAAATAGCATAGAGCTTGAGGAGTAAAAGTATTTATTGATGACACACATAGTAAAAAAAACCATAGTCTTGGAAAGCCACCATAACTGGTTTGGGATCTTAGCTTCTTCACCAGCTAAATAATTTTGAGCAAGTTGCTTAATCTCAGCCTCAATTTCCTCATTAAGAAATAGTTATAATACATATACCATAGGTGATTGAGAGGTTAAATGTACAGGTTCAAGTACACACTATGTGCTCAATAAAAGTTACTAGAATGTGACACATGCCTGAGTCTGGCAATATACCTGCATTATCTTAATAGATCCTCAAAGCAACTATTGTATATGTACAATTATTTCTAATTTAGAGGTGAAAAAAATTTTGCAACTCTCTGTGGTTAACCCCAGATATCCTGTAGGATAATTTAAGGAAGAAATCTTTTACTCTAAGAGGTAGCAGTAGGTGTAGAAGCCCTGTTCAAATAAAACTTGGTAAGAAATATGAATATGGAATGCAAGATGGCAGTCCTCAATAAAAGGCCAGTACTTATCCTTTTGCTCTTGAGAAAACATGGGAAGGAAGCCTCCTGCATGTTGGAAACACTTCAGAGAAGGTGAATATTCATCATGGGCTTTGATAAAATTCAGAACCAGTGTTGTAGCCATCATAAAATTGTCATTGTAGGGTCTCTTTTGTGGCAAAGTCACCCTCATTTTTCTTCCTGAAATAGGGCCTCTTTTATGGCAGAAAAATAGAAATTTGTTTCCTCATTTCTAAGATGAGAGTGCAGAATAAACAAGATATTCTCTGACATCTCTACCTATTTTTAAATTCTTTAACTTCTTGTCAAGTGTTCAAGTCAGTGATTTCTTTTATCCTTTAAATAGATTTTATTCTTAGTAGCAATGTGTTGTACTTTTATTTTTTTTTAATTAAGCTGACAAAGTAGGATTCCCAAAATTTTGTTACTCTAACCTTAAAGATAATACTTTATTTTTTAGTATAGTTTTATATTTACAAAAAAACTGGATAGTACAGAGTTCCTTATATGCTCCCCACCCTGCTCCCACCTGAGTGCACAGTTTCTTCTATTATTACCATCTTTCATTAGTATAATTCACTTGCTGTAATTAATCAATGTTGATACATTAGTATTAAATAAAGTCCCCAGTTTACATTAATGCTCACTTTTGTGCTGTACAGTTTTGACAGAGGCAATATTACATTATCATACAGAATAGTTACACCATTGCAAAGATCAATTCTTTACCAATCCAGTGCTTTCCCTTCTCCCAAGCCCATAACAATCACTGATCTTTTATTGTCTATATAGTTTTACCTTTTCCAAAACATTTTATGATTGGAATCATACAGAATGTAGCCTTTTCAGACTGGCTTCTTTCACTTAACAATATGTCAACATCAACAAAATAACTTTCTGGGCCTTTGATCAGGAGTTGAATTACAGATCAAGCTGGGAAGAACAGACATCTTAACAGTATTGAGTCTCTTAGTCTCATTCCATTTTGCACACCTATTTAATTTTTTCATTGATGCGTTGTAGTTTTCTGCATACATATATTGTACATATTTTGTTACATTTATGCCTAAGTATTATTTCACTCTCTTTGGTGTTTTTAATTTCAAGTTCTAATTGTTTGTTGCTGGTATATAAGATGGCAATTGACTTTTATATAGTAACCTTATTATAATTATTTGTTTCAGTAGCTTTTTATTGTTGTTTGTTGATTCTTTGAGAGTTTTTACATAGACAATCATCTCATTTACAAACAAAAACCACCTTTCTTTTCTCAATCTGATACCTTTTATTTTTTAAGATTTTATTTATCTATTTGACAGGGGGGAGGGGAGAGAGAGAGAGAGAGGGAGCAAGCACAAGCAGGGGGAATGGCAGGCAGAGGGAGAGGGAGGGAGAAGCAGGCTCTCCCGCTGAGCAGAGAGCCAGATGTGGGGCTTGATCCCAGGACCCCGGGATCATGACCTGAACCAAAGGCAGCCACTTAACTGACTGAGCTACCCACGTGCCCCCTGAATACCTTTTCTTTCCCTCTTACATTAGCTAGGATTTCCAGGACAATGTTGAATAGAGTAGTGTGAGGAGATATCTTGCCTTATTTCTGATGTTGAAAGGGAAAGTATCTAGTATCAACCCATTACCTATAAAATTAATTACAGATTATTTGTACATGTTCTTTATGAAGTTAAGGAAGTCACCCTCTCTTCCTAATTTGCTGAGAGTTTTATGATGAATGAATGTTGGGGTTTTGTCAATTTTACTTTCCCTAAATTTATTAAGGTGATAATATGATGTTTCTTCTTTAACCTGGTCATGTGGTAAAATACATTAACTGAATTTTGAATGTGGAATTACCCTTGCATACATGGAATAAATCCCATTTGGTTGTGGTGTTTAATAGTTTTTATACATTTTTGGGTTTGATTTGCTAATATTTTATTAAGGATTTTTACATTTATATTTATGAGATAGATCAGTCTGTAGTTTTTCTCTCCTATAATGCTTTTATTTTATTTTGGTCTTAGTGTAATTCTGGCCACACAGAATGAGTTAGGAAATATTTTCTGTGCTTCTATTTACTGGAAGAGATTGTAGAGGATGGGAATAATTTCATCCTCAAATATTTGGTAGAATTTACCAGTGAAACCATCTGGGAATCATGCTTTATTTTATGGAAGGTTTCATTGTCAATTTTATTAATTTCACCAATTTCAGAACTGCCAGGGAAGATGGCAGAGTAGGAGGATCCTATGTTCATTTCATCCTGTGGATGTACCTATATAACACCCACATCAGTGTAAATAAGCCAGAAAATCACCCAAAGACTGGCAGAACAGATTCTCCACAGCTAAATGTAGAAAAGAGACCACATCAAAAAGGGTAGGAAGGACAGAGACATGGCTGGGAGCAAAACTGACCAGTGGGACTGTCCACAGGAGTGAGGGCAGAGGATCAGACTCCAGATTGGGTACCCCAAGCACAGGGTACTCACACTGGGAAAACTAATCCCCATAACATTTTGCTTGAATATCAGATGTGGGTTACTTTGGCAAGTTCTTATAATCAGTCAGGCTTAACACCTGGAACTTTAAAAATCAGCAGACACTAATCTGGGAGAGCCAGAAGGCAATAGGCAACTGAGTCCCCACCCTTGAAGAGACAGCAATAACCATCCAGATACAGCATAGAAGCAGCAGTTTGAAAAATGCGTGGGGTATACTGGAGGAGGATTCATTTACTAGTCTCAGGCTTATGCTGGGGGGTCAGGGACTTTTGGGAGGCTTCTCCAAGAACAAAAAAGCTGGCAGGCACAATTTCCCACCCTACCCCCTAGCCTAAATATACAGACACATGTGGGAACTACTGTAGAACAGACACTGTCCATCTAACTTGCTAAGAATGAAACTCGCCCCCCCCCCCCAGCCAATTCTCATGTGGAAACACCTGTGTGGTAGTATGCAAGAAGCCCTGACAGGGTCCAGAACCACCCCAACGTGACTCCTGCCCCAGGGAGATGGGAATATAACCACACACACCAGTCCAACCATGGCCCTAGCAGTGGGCTGGGGGCAGACATCATGTCTGACTACAGGCCCAACCCACCAATGAAAGCTTTTCAGGGGCCAAGAGAAGGAGAGCACCCTGCAGTTCAGTGTTACCACAGCTTTGGCAAACATCTGGCCTAACTCAGCTCAAGCTCATGGCTGCCCCAAACTAGCCCACTAACAACACAGGTACCAAACTCTGCCCACAAATGGAAAAAGAGCCATTTCAGACAATTGTACTGTAGGCAAACATGGCTCAACCGCAATACTAAGACATACACGACACACCTACAAGACACTCCCAGAGCACCAGTTTCTGGCAAACATTTCACTGCAGGGCACTACAGAACCTCTCCTTATGGCTGCTACTTCCAAGAATAGGAGCTACAGCTGACTTTCCCGATACATAGAAACAGACACAGAAAGTAAGACAAAATGAGGAAGACTGTCCCAAATCAAAGAGCAGGATAAAATCACAGCAAGAGAGCGAAACAAAGCAGAGATAAGTAATATGCCTGATAAAAAAAATTTAAAGTAATGTTCATAAAGATACTGGACTTGAGAAAAGAGTGGAAGACTTCAGTGAGACCCTGAATATAGAGATAGAAAACATAAAAAGAAGCAATCAGAGATGAGGAACTCAATAACTACAACTAAAAATACAGTAAAGGGAATAAATAATATCAGAGGAAGGAGAATAACACATCAGCGACCAAGAGAACAGAGTAATGGAAAGCAATCAAGATGAACAGGAAAAAGCAAAAAGAATAAAAAATGAGAATAGGTTAAGATAACTCAGTGACACCATCAAGCATAATACCAGCCATGTTCTAGAGATCCCAGAAAGAGAAGTCAGAAAAGAAGGTGGAAATTTTATTTGAGGAAGTAATAGCTGAAAACTTTCCCAAACTGGGGAAGGAACCAGAAATCCAGATCTAGGAGGCACAGAAAGCCTCCAACAAATTCAACCCAAGGAAGTCCACACCAAGACACATATTAATTAAAATGGCAAAAAGTAGTGATAAACACAATTAGAAAAGCCAGAAGAGAAAACAGTTACATACAAGGGAAATCCCAAAAAGCTATCAGCCGATTTTTCAGCAGAAACTTTGCAGGCCAAAAGGGAGTGGCACAATATATTCCAAGCGCTGAAAGAAAGAAAAAATACTGCAAACAAGAATATTCTCTTCAGCAAGGCTATCATTCAGAAGAAAGGGAGAGAGAGAGTTTCCCAGACAAACAAAAGTTAAAGGAATAAAATTCCTAGAGGAAAGCACAGGTAGCAACTTTTCTGACGTGGGTAGTAGCAACATTTTTCTAGATATGTCTCCTGAGGCAAGGAAACAAAAGCAAAAATAAACTACTGGGACTACATTGAAAAAAAAAAAAAAAAACCTTCTTCACGCAAAGAAAACAATTGACAAAAGACAACCTACTAAATGGTAGAAGATATTTGTAAACTACATATCCAAAATATATAAAGCACTTATACAACACTGTAAAACCAAATATTTCAATTAAAAATGGGCAGAAGACATGAATAGACATAGCTCAAAAGTAGACATACAGATGACCAGTAGAAACACACAAAGATGCTCAACATCACTGATCATCAGGGAAATGCAAATTAAAACCACAATGAGATAGCATCTCATACCTGTCTAACAGCTAAAATAAAAAACACAAGAAACAAGTGTTGGTGAAAATGTGGAGAAAAAGCCTCCCACCCCATGCACCTAGGGTGGGAATGAAATCTGGTGCAGCCACTGTGGAAAACAGTGGAGAGTTTCCTCAAAATAATTAAAAATAGAATAACCACATAATCTAGTAATTCCACTACTGCATATTTACCCAAATAATACAAAAACAGTAATTTGAAAAGATATATGTACCACTGTGTTTATTGCAGCATTATTTACAATAGCCAAAATATGGAAGTAACCCAAGTGTCCATTGATAGATGAATAAAGATGTGGTATGTGTATATGTATGTAATGGAATATTAGTCATAAAAAAGCATAAAATCTTGTCATTTGCAACAACAGGGTGGATCTAGAAGGTATAATGCTAAGTGACATAAGCCCATCAGAGACAAATATCCTCTGATTTCACTCATATGTGGAATTTAAGAAATAAAACAGATGCACACAAAAAAGAGACAAACAATAAAACAGACTATTGAATATAGAGAACAACCTTGCACTCTCCAGAAAGGAGGTGGGTGGAGATGTATGAAAAAGGTGAGGGGGATTAATAGTACACTTATTGTGACAAGCACTGAATAATGTATAGAAGTGCTGAATCACTCTATCTTATACCTGAACCTAATATAACACAGTATGTTAATTATACTGAAAATTTTAAAAATTCTATGAATTTCACTAATAGAGATATACCTATTTTTATATCTCCTTATGTATGGTAATTTGTAATTTCAAAGGAATTTATCTATTATCTAGGTTATCAAACTTGTGGACAAAGAGTTTTACTGATTTTTCCAAAGAACCAGCTTTTTGTGTCATTGATTTCCTCTTCTGATTTCTTATTTTCAATTTTATTGACTTCTGCTATAATTATCATTTATTTTCTTCTCCTTGTGTTAGAATTATATTGCCCTTCCTTCTCCAGTTCCCTCAGATGGAAGCTTAATTTTTAGATGTTTCATCTTTTTTAATAAATGCATGAAATGCTATAAATTTCCTTCTGTCTTACAACTTTTAATAAGTTATTTAGTTCAAAATATTCTTAAATTTTGTCTTAAGATGACTTCTTTGACACATGTGATATTTAGATGTGTGCTGCTTAGTCTCCAAGTACTCTGGAATTTTCCAAATATATCTGTTACTGATTTTTAAAGAGTTTAAATTTAAATTTTAAGAATTTAGTTTTGTTGTGGTCTGAGTGTATACCCTGAATTATTTCTCTTCTTTTAAATTTTTAATGTGTGTTTTACGGCCCAGAACATATTCTATCTTGGTGAATCTTCCATGTGAATTTGGGGAAAATGTAGTTCTGCTATTGTTAGATGATGTATTCTATAAATATCAATTAGCTCCAATTGATTGATTGGGCTGTTCTATTCAGCTATGTTCTTACTACTTTTCTGCCTACTGGATCTGTTCATGTTGAATAGGGGGATGTTGAAATCTCCAAATATAACCATAGGTTCATCTATTTCTTCTTGCAGTTCTATCAGTTTTCATCTCATGTATATTGATTCTCTGTTCAGTATACACACATCACTGTATATTGTTGGATTGACCCCTTTTGTCATTATGTAATACTCCTCCCTATCCCTGATGATTTTCTGTGCTTTAAAGTCTGCTTTGTTAGAAATTAATATGGTCACTCCAGCTTTCTCTTGATTAGTGTTATCATGGTGTATTTTTCTCCATCCATTTACTTTTTTTTTTTTTTAAGATTTTATTTATTTATTTGACAGAGAGAGACACAGCGAGAGAGGGAACACAAGCAGGGGGAGTGGGAGAGGGAGAAGCAGGCTTCCCGCAGAGCAGGGAGCCCGATGTGGGACTCGATCCCAGGACCCTGGGATCATGACCTGAGCTGAAGGCAGTCGCTCAACCAACTGAGCCACCCAGGCGCCCATCCATCCATTTACTTTTAATTTATCAGCATCTTTATATATGTGGGTTTCTTCTAGACAGCATATAGTTGGGTGTTTTTTTTTAAAACTTACTCTGACAGTCTTTGTATTTGCTATATTTAGTCCATTTTAATTGAGTCATTATTGATACAGTTGAACTAATAGTTACCATGTTTGTAACTGTTTTCTATTTGTTGCACTTATTCTTTCTCTTTTTTAAAACGTCCCTTCTTTTCCTGCCTTATTTCAAATGAGCATTCATTTGATTCTATTCTCTCTCTTCTCCTAGCATATCAATTGTCGTTCTTTAAAAAAAAAAAAAATAGTGGTTACTTCAGTTTGCAATATACATTTACAACTCAACTAAGTCCACTTTCACATAACACTGTAGTATTTCATGGCTAGTGTATTTAACTAATAAAAGAGCATTCCTAATTCTTTCATCTCATTCCATACAACATTTCCACAATTCATTTCACTTATGCATTTCAATTACCCAATACATTGTTGCTATCATTGCTTTGAACAAATTTTCTATCAGATTAAGTAAGAATATGAAAAATAAATTATTTTTTAATTATTCTCTATTGTGCTTCTTTTATGTTGATATGAGTTGTGACACATTTGAATTATTTCCTGTCCTCTAAATTGTAGGAGGGGGTTAAAAGAGATAATCTTTTACCACTCTACTGGCTCTTAAATTTTTTGATCATTGGTTAAGGTCTCATGTCAGTGATTCTTTCACTGTTTAAATAAATTTTACTCTTTTAATAACAGTATTTTGTGTTTTTATTTTCCTTTTGAATGAAGCCTACAAAGTATGATTGTAAGATTTTGTTTCCTCTGAACTTATTCTCAAATTCATAGCTAATTTTTCTTTAACTTTTCATGATTATATACGACGACAGCACAATAAAACTTCTAAAACAAATTAAATACTCCAAAATGTGCACGGTGCTTTTCTCTCATTGATCAGATTACTGCTTAGAATAATTGCTTAAAAAAAAAAAAACATGCATTTCTTTTATAATTAGAAATTTAAATATCAGAATCCTATGAACATGTCTGCATAAATGGTTGTTTGATTATTTTTTTAAATACTAAGTCAGGTCATGCTACATTAAGAAATCAATTTAAGAAAAATCTGGTTGATTATGGCACTCTTTAATCTCCTACTATTAAGGCTGTCCCTTTTTCTCTACTTAAGCTGACTCTTTTCCAATGATTAATTGTCAACCTGGGATTTTTCAGGGTGTTTGTGCACTGATATGGCTCAGCAGGAATGCCTAAACAGAACATTAACATGAGCAATGGTGTGGGAAAATTAAAGATTAAAAGTTGCATTTCATTTTCTAATCACTGGGAGGGCAATTTGCCCCTGGGATGCTTCCTTTAGCAGATTGCAAACCCAAAAACTGTATATAATAGGAATGCTTTGATTTTACTTAGAACTGAACTTTTACCTTAAGATGGAAATTTTTAATATGCACAGGTGTGCTGAATTATATTGATTTGTTTTGTTTTTTTGTCTTGAAGTAGCAGGATATTATAAAAAAATGAGATAACTATTTTAAAAATTCTTAGAAAAACTATAGAGGAAATACTTTTTCTCCTTTCTTGCCTATTATGATCATAAGCATCATACAAGCCATCTGTACCATCATCTTTTCTGTGAAATATTCTTTAACTCTTACTGTGGGTTAATTAATGATTGTATTTTCACAGTTTCTAAGCCATTTGTGCACACCTCCCTGTATCATATCATATATATCATTGTATTTTAATAAGCATGTTGGGTCTGCCCATTTAAGTATATCCCTAGCAAATTAACTGCTGTGCAAAAAATGACAGTTGGAATAATTAACACTTTTTGGTACTTTTATTTGACCTAGGCTTCAGATGTATCATGCTTATCCTCATAACAGCCTTTTAGAAGTTTAGAGAGGCTGTCACATTAAGCATCATTGCGGCAATTATTCAGTAATAATGCAAGTTGGGACCTAAATCCAACTAGATCTGTCTTATTTCAAAGGCTGGTTTTTCCCCAACATAGCATATGGACATACTCCTAAATGACAATGTAAGAGTTACTAATTTTTAAGATTTTTTTATTTATGTATTTTTGAGAGAGAGAGAGGGAGGGAGTGAGCACGAGCCGAGGGAGGGATAGAGGGAGAAGCAGAGGAAGCTCTATGTGGGACTCCATCCCAGGACCCAGGGACCATGACCTGAGCCTAAGGCAGATGCATAACCAACTGAGCCACCCAAGCAACCCAGAGTTACTAATTTTTAAACACATAACAGGCAGTAAATAATAGTGTTGGGATTTTAGTTTAATGCTATGCAGTTCTGAAGCCCTACCATGAAAAATATTTGAATAATGAAACAAACAAGCAAAACAATGTATATGTGAGCATAATTCTGGCTGCTGTCATGACCACCAAACTCAATAGCTTTGAACAAGTGGTTTCATTGCTAATTCATATAAGTAGTCCACAGACTTCCCAAACTGTTGTTTTTCATGAGGGGCAGGCAGAGGATTATGTTCTGTAGAGTTATTTGGGATTTCAGGCTAATGGAGTTTGTGCCACCTGCAATATGGCACAACTTCCCAGCTCTTTTTTGGTCACCAGCTATCCAGCTAACAGAAAGGGAAGAAGTTGGAGTATCACACACAGAAGCTTTTTATAGGCAGGATCCAGTGTGGTACACACCACTCCCTTTCTTTTCCATTGGCAAGAACTCCCGAAAATGACTATCTGGATCGGAGGCTGGAAAATATAGTCTACATGCCAGAAATATGAATACCTAGCCAGTTCAACAGCAGGCTGATCTCCTATTCACCAGTATCCATTTCCCCACTGGGAAAATTCTCATCTCTCCAAAAGAGCAACCAATGGTTCTACTCAATCACCGTGTCTGACTCCATATTTTTGCATTTGATCTCTTAAGGAACACCCTTTTCCAGTTGTAACCTCAAATCAGTGAAAAATACCAGCAACCAAAATCATTATCAACAAACTAAGTCCTCGAATTTGATGTATGCAAGTGTCCTATCCTCTGAGCGTTAAGTGGTAGTTTTTGCCCACATTTGCTTCAGATAAATTTTTGGTAAACTTAATTGTAATAGTTTCTGAACTGTCTCTAGATTAGGAATCAAAATTTTTGTTGGTGGGAAAACAAGTAATAAAAAAGCAATTTTGGAAAAGTAACAATCTACAAGATAGAGAATGCAGGTTTTAGCATTCAAAATTTAGTTATGTGTATCTGTTCCTTTCCCAGGATGTAGATGAAAAGCAGAGATTATCTCAATTAAACACACGGATGTTGTAGAGATCTAAAATATGTAAATACAAAATATGAGGAAAATGCATAGTGTTTGAATTAATATTAAAGGTACTTTACAAGGATGGCATGATTTACTTTTCTATTCAGCAAAGCATGTAAGAAATGCCATCATAATTCTAGTTTCCAAGCACAAGATTTGCTGAGCATGTTCTTTTGTGTTTTTGAAGTATTTGTACCAGATGCATAAAATTGCAAACCACCTGAAATTTTATGAGCATTATTTGTTATGTCACATCAAGGTTTTAAGTGTAACATATTCTAAGGCCAGCAGAATACTTCATAAACACAAGGAAAGATGTGTTTGGAAGACAATTTACAGCTAACATGAGGGTAATAGTGAGTGAGAGCTGGCTTTAAGAATGTTTTCAGAGATGCTGAGCAACAAGATAAATGTTTGTTATGAAGCATGTTTCACACAAGGTCAGAAAAAGATTGAGTGCAATTATCTCTCTGTGAGAGAGAGTCTTAACAATTAAGATTATTTTAACTTGTTTGTCCAGACAGCTTCAGAAAACACATTTATCTCATGTTTTTAATATCCATTGATAGATATTTATAAACACTGAGGAATAAATCTACCTCAAAATGGAGATGAGAATATGTTAATATTAACTACTGTTTATCAAGTCCTGTACTAGAATCATTTCATACATTTTCCATTCAAATACAATTATTATATTTAATGATTATATTAGAGATCTGAAGATCCAGGTTTTGTGGGACCTAAAGTTTATACAATTTATGTGGCTATGCATTTTGTAATTTTTTTTTTCATAATGTGTACAGGAAAGATTTCATGCAATTGGCAGGCACTGAAGCTTAATCTTCTATAGCTTTGTGGCAAAACTACTTCTGCCTATAGTAGAGATGAGAAAACTAAGTCTTAGAAAAGTCAACTAACTTTTATAATAATAAGCTGACATTCAAACCCATGTGCTTCTGAATCTATAGACCATGCTCTTCAATTCAAAGTGTGGATGATTAGAAAATTGACCTAAAAAGATGGGGAGCGTGTACCAACCCTGGTAGATCAAAGGAGACACTGCCTTATTTGCCATTCCTTTAGCCATTGGACCCAAGTATCCTGCTAGGTCTCTGCACAAATTCATAGAAGTGGTCTGTCTCTCTCTCCTCGCCCCGGCCTTTTTTTTCTCTCTCTCCCTCCCCCACCTTCTCTTTCTCCCCTTAGAGCAGTCAATTTGTATTTTACTGGGAAAATGATGGCATTATGTATCATTATCTCTGTACCTTTCTTTCTCCTCCCCTCAACTAACAGTTCATCAGAGAAAGTTATTATATCTAATTGATTTTTCTATCTCCAGTGCTTTGGACAGTGCTTGAAACACAGCAGGTTCTCAATGACTATCTGCAATGTATCTGAATATATAATAGAAAATCTTTCATACTCAATAGATGACAATTTTTATGAATAAAGATCTATAAAAATAATTCATAGTCTGATCTAAAACAAGTGTTGATTCATACATGTGTAAATTAACCTTACCTCCTCTATTTTATGCTTCTCAAAGTCAGAAAATGGCAGAATGTTCACTAGATATTTTTTTTAAAGATTTTTTTTTAAAGATTTTATTTATTTATTTGACAGAGAGAGATATAGCAAGAGCAGGAACACAAGCAGGGGGAGAGGCAGAGGGAGAAGCAGGCTTCCCGCAGAGCAGGGAGCCCGACGCGGGGCTCAATCCCAGGACCCCGGGATCATGACCCGAGCCGAAGGCAGACACCCAACGACTGAGCCACCCAGGTGCCCTGTTCACTAGATATTTTGTCAGAAATATCACCTGAGCTCTGAGGATGGTCTATCTCAAGATATCAAAGTTACTGACATCAGTGCTAAGAGGATAACTTACACTGTTTCTTACAATACAAACTGCTTGTAGGAGTCATCTTTTAACTGTTGAATATTTGGCTCCTCCCATCCAAAGTGCAGCCATCATACATCTTTATAGTGTGCAGGAAACCATAAAAATAAGCTAATAGTGTCAGAAAACACTGCAAAAGAAAGAGTTAACAAGCAAAGAAGTAACTGTGCTTCACATGTAGATAACGACTGTTTCAGTCACTATTTGTACTCATTCTTTAACAAATGCCAGAATCTCACTTTAAAATAATTTAAACCTAAAGAGAATTATTGGTTGTAAGAAAGAGAAGTAGTAAGAATGGTTTTCAAAACGAAAAATTTGAGAAGTTAAACTACATCAGTTCTTTCCTCTCCCAACCCACCTCAGATTCTCTAATCTTTTGTATTTATTTCCTTGCACTACAGATGTGCTTTCTTCACTTTGAAGAGCACACAGTGGGCAGGACTTTTCAGGGATAAATCTAGAATTTTGGCAAATATAAGAAAGGGACCATCTCCCGTCTTCTTCAGTCAGAATTCTCCAGTTTTTGGCACCTGCCCACTTCCAACAACTTGGTCGTGGGTCCATACCAGCAATCAATAACTAAAGGGAAAAAAGTAATTTCTCAAAAGAAGGGGTACAATTTTAACCAGAAAAAAAAAAAAAAAAACTGTATGTCTATCACAGAAGTGGCTCTTTCATATTAAAATGAAAAATGTATACATGCAGTATATTCTGGAGTACATACCATAGTTTCTATAAATGTGTTACATATTTCCATTTTTTCAAGTTCTCACATAATCTGTCTCAACTATATATATCCATAACTTCAAATTCTCCAGATTCATTACCCTTAGTATTGAAATTAATCATTACTGTTTTATATCTATCCTATTTATGTATTTAAACATTGCTATGCACTTAACTCTTAGAAGCATAATTTTAGTTCATTTTAATTCTGAGTAGACCCTGTTCATCTAACTTACTGAACATGTTGTTAAATACCCAGGGTATATTTTTTTAAATCCCACTCATTCATTTCAATTCCATTGCTGCTTATTAGTGTCATCTCATAAGAAAGCAATCTAAAATGAGGAAATAGCAATTAAAATATCCATGCAATTTTTGCCTTTCCTGAGTTTTGTTCCTCAACTTTCACAATTAGTTTTAGAGCAGCAAGTAGTGTGACTAAATATATTTATTGAAGTTTTCTTTTTATAATTTTATAGTCTCTAAATTTTGTCTCAAGTTTTATTATGTATATCACTCTTTACTAGCTTTCCATTTGAGGGGATTTTAAATGATGTATGTAATTCTTTAAGAACTTAGCTTTTATTATTTTTTGTTGTTGTTATATTAGTCACCAAACATTACATCATTAGTTTTTGATGTAGTGTTCCATGATTCATTGTTTGCATATAACACGCAGTGCTCCATGCAATACGTGCCCTCCTTAATACCCATCACCGGGCTCACCCAACCCCTCACCCCCTTCCTCTCTGAAAACCTCAGTTTGTTCCCCGTTCTCATGGTTCATCTCTCCCTCTGATTTCCCCCCCTTCATTTTTCCCTTCCTTCTCCTAATGTCCTTCACGCTATTCCTTATATTCCACATATAAGTGAAACCATACGATAATTGTCTTTCTCTGCTTGACTTATTTCACTTAGCATAATCCCCTCCAGTTCCATCCATGTCAATGCAAATGCTGGGTATTTTCTGATGGCTGAGTTAACTTAGATTTTAAAAGTTAAGAGTTATCCCCTTATCCTTCTTCTCATTGTCATATCTCCCATGTATTTATTGTTTGTTAAATCTCCTGAGATCTCAGGCCCAGAGGTTGGGATTAGGTCCATTATAAATCAAGCACAAAATTATGTTTCTCTCTGTAATACATATCATCCATATAGAAATCTATAATAGCTTTTAAAAGACCCTTATCATCTCTGTGGAAATGAATTGCCATTTCTTCACATTATAGTTTATTTCACTCTAACACCCACAAAATTTGACTTATTAATACTGTAAAATATGTTGGGTTCTCTCTCCTCTCTACTAACCTTCAAAATCAGTGAACTAATAATGTTTTATTTATTTTAATTTTTAAGACTTTTTATTTATTTATTTGACAGAGAGAGACAGCGAGAGAGAGAACACAAGCAGGGGAAGTGGGAGACAGAGAAGCAGGCTTCCCGCCGAGCAGGGAGCCCAATGCGGGGCTCGATCCCAGGACCCTGAGATCATGACCTGAGCTGAAAGCAGATGCTTAATGACTGAGCCACCCAGGCACCCCAATAATGTTTTATCTTTGTTTTAATTTTGGTGAAAGATCTTCATGCTATGCCATATAGATTATTTTTTAACATATAAACTCATTCACTTATAAAACTCCTAGTTTCTGAAGCACTTTTATTATAATAGGAAGGATCTCAGAAAAAGGCAAATTAATGATAATTGGCACTCTTGAGAAATAGGTATTACCAAAATTATTTTCATTGTTTACTTCAACTAATTACTTTCTAGACCCAGGAGGGATAGAATTAAAAATAACTTACGTTGATTATTTTAATTTTAGAAAACAAATGTGGTGTATTATACACATCTACAAATACAATGCATTCTTTTTTTGAAAACAACCAGCCTAAAATATCAGAAGTTTGCTACTAATAGATATTCCAAGTGAATTTTACATAATTACAAAACACATATGTTGTTAACATTTTACTAGACCATGACAAGTTTTAAAATTTGACATGATAGGTTACATGTTATGGGCTGAAAGGATGGTCTCCAAAGATTTGGAAACACAAAGTAGACAAGAATGAGAAACTATTAAAGACTGAAATGGCCTCTGAGACGGTCTATGAAATATGCAATAGTATCAAATTCTGCTGAATGAGTAAAGGAGGGAAACATTTTTAAGTTCTTGCTTTCTGCAAGAATATAATGACCTAAAAACAGTACATCAAACTGCAGTCAAACTGAGTTGGGCTATCATAAAATCCTTCTTTTGTGGAGAAACCATACTGCCAATTACCAATTTTTAAAACAATATACACACGTTGACCACTTTTGCATAATATTTGCAATTTATCTTATATATTATTTGTTTCATGCCATTTTATTAATGAATCGTATAGTATTTCTTATAATACCGTCATATTAAAATAAATTATGTTGAGGGGCACTTGGGTGGCTTAGTCAGTTAAGCGCCTGCCTTTAGCTCAGGTCATGATCTCAGGGTTCTGGAATCAATCCCCTCGTCAGGCTCTCTGCTCAGCTGGGAGCCTGCTTCTCACTTTCCCTCTGCCTGCCTCTCTCCCCCCTGCTTGTGCACCCTCTCTCTTCAAATAAATAAATAAAATCTTTAAAAATAAAAAAAATAAATTATGTTGAGGTAGAGTGGGAATATCTAAAATGTCTATGGAAACAATCATTTAAAATTCATAGAGAAACAAATTTACTCCAGTAAGATTACTACTTTAAAAATAATCAAATAATAAAGAAAATAATGGTGAATATCCTAGGTTGTATTAATTATACTTCTGTCTTCTTAAGCACATCTAAAATTACCTAAATCTTTTGATCTGAATGTTAAAAATATATAACTTTGAATATTAGAAGAGGTATAAAAGACCTATTCATTCCATGATGTCATTAAGAAGCATTATTATTTTCAGGGACAGGCCTCCTTCAAGAATCCTGACATATCTCCACTGTCCTTGGTCTTTAATGAAGGGTAATTTAGGGAGTGATACAACAGCTAAATCCTTATGGATATGTTTCTTACATCTCTATTTCATTTTAGTCTCTATTCAAAGTTAATTTGCTTAAGATATCTTCTCTGATGACTATATCAAAAATGGACCTACTGTCACTCTCTATACACTCAACCAGCTTTACTTTTATTCAAGTACTCATCATACGTCCCCATATTTTCATACATATAATAGTTTAAATTTGAAATATTCCTTTACTAATTTGTCAACCCCTCCATTATAATGGAAGCTCAAAGAGTCAGAGGTTGTTTATTATTTTATCCTCAATGTCATCAGGGTCTGGTTCATGGAAGGTACTCAAGAAATATTTGTTATAGGAATATTTGACAGCCAAAGAAATAAAAATCTTATTTAAAGAAAGCATGCAAATCAAAAATAAGATATTCATCAATCAGAGGCCTGATAAATGAATAAGTCTGGGAAAAGCCACATATATTGATGATTTTGCATTCAAGTCTCTTACCTAGGAGCACCTTAGATTGGAATACTTAGGTCAACAGAGAGGGCAAGAGTGAGAAATGTGGCAGAGATCAGTGGCATCATTGAAAGTCCATATATTAAACAGTTGATATTCTCTCCCTTTTCTACCATTCTCTTAGGAAAAATGGTTTACATACAGATATTTGTCACCAGGACAAAAGAGAAAATAAATGACAAGTTCTGCCCCTCAAAATTGACCACACAGTGTGAGTTCAACTAGGACAAATGATGGGACTTAGTGTCTCAGTGTAAAACCATTTGCATTTAAGTATTTTGCAGCCCTTGGGCTGATGGTTGGCTCTCTTGCCATTGCTCTAGAGGAAATGCCCCAGGCAAATATGCAAAATTATTTTAACACTTTCATAAATATGAATGAACAGCCACTTGTTAATAGATAAAGGATAGAGAAGTTTCAGGATAATGATCAGAGGAACTCCTGCAAAGTTATCAGTAATTACCTTGAATGTAAAGGCATTGAATACACAGTTAAAGAGAGGGTTAAGAGACTGGATTCACATAACTAACAAATATATTCTTTGTACAAAAATATAATCTAAATAAGGACACGGATAGCTTGAAAATAAATGGATAAAAATGGTTGCCATACAATGCTAGCCTCCCAAAAGGCTGTGCCACCGTATTGATACTTGGCAAAACAGAACTTTGAGCAAATATTGAGAGAATAAAAGGACATTTTTGAAAAAAAGTTAATTCAACATGAAGACTCATAATGTGAGAGTTAGAAAGGAAGAAGGAAATCTCATAATCTATGGAGGACATGATTGTGTAGTTAGCAAAACAAAATAATCTTTAAAAAACATTAAAATAATAAATGAACTTAGCAAGATGCTGGGTAGTAAATCAATATACATTTTTAAGTGTCTCTTTATATACTAGAAACAAATATTCAGGATATAAATTTTGAAAACAGCCTTGATGATGGCATCAAGCAATATAATATACTTGGTCATAATTATCATGAAATATGTGCAAGATTATCTCAGTTAAAACTAAAAAATACCAGTAAAGTAAACATTAATGAAGAAATATACTGTATTGACAGTCTTTAAGACTCATTTTTGCCAATGAGTCCATTTCCCCAAAAATGAAATATAGTTAGTGCTATCCTAATCAAAACCCTAACAGACATGTTTTCTGAAAGTTGTGAATCAGATTTTTAAATTTCCATAGAAATGTGATCATATAGAATAGCTAAGCAATCTTAAGAACTGAATGATGTAAACTTATACTACATATGTAGAACTTAACTAAAACTTTCAGTAATGAACACAGTATGTTACTGGTGCAAATATAGAGATATATACAAGGAGTACAAGCAGATACAAATAAGGAGTGTTGTGAAATGAGCTCATACATATGTTCAAATAATCTGATTTAAAACAAAGACACCACTGCAAAATTGAACAGATAATCATGGAAAAATATGAACCATAATTACTAATATATTGCAAACACATATATAAATGAAAATGTAGCATAGACCTTATTATGGAAAATAAAAAAAAGAATGCTTCTAGAAGAAATAAAAAGCAGTATATTCATGAAATCAAGGTCAGTAAAATATTTCTAAAAAGTATTAAGCACAAAAAATCGATGTTTTGGACCTAATTAAAATTAAAAACTTCTGTTTGTTGATAAATGATATTAAGAAAATGAAGTTAGGGACGCCTGGGTGGCTCAGGTGGTTAAGCCTCCAACTCTAGATTTCACCTCAGGTCATGATCTCAGGGTCCTGAGATTGAGCCCCACCTCAGACTCAGCTCTGGGCATGGAACCTGCTAAGTTTCTCTCTCCCTCTTCCCACTTGATCACACACGCACTCTCTCACTTTCTCTCTCCCCCTCTGAAAAAGAAAAAAAAAAAAAAAAGGAAGAAGAAGGAGAAAAGAAAAGTATGTTAAGTCAGGACCAGGAGAAGATATTAATGATAATTTTTTCTTATTAAATAATCATATTTAGAATATCCCATAAATCAATGAGAATAAAAAATTCAAATTCTTTTAAAATGAGACAAAACAGAAACTAAGAAGATAGACAAATTTCTGATGAGCCATTGGGAAAAAAGTGCTTAACATCATTGTCCAATATGTTGTCCAATTGCTGAGGGTAGGACTTCCAGTACTATGTTAAATAACAGTGGTGGGAGTGGACATCCCTGTCTTGTTCCTGACCATGGAGCAAAATCTCTCAGTTTCTCCCTAAAGAGGATGATATTAGCTGTGAGTTTTTCATATATGGCCTTTATTATGTTGAGGTATGTTCCCTCTAAACCTACTCTGTTGAGGGTTGTTATCATGAATGGATGTTGTACTTTGTCAAAGTACAAATGTACAAAAGTACAAACATGCTTTTTCTGATCTGTTGAAATGATTACATTGTTCTTATTCTTTCTTTAATTAATGTGATGTATCACATTGATTGATTTGTGAATACTGAACCACCCTTGCGAACTAGGAAAAAACCCACTCAATCGTGAATAATCTACCAAACATTTAAAGAAGAGTTAATAGCTATTCCTCTCAAAATGTCCAAAAAAAAAAAAAAAAGAAAAAGGAAGGAAAACTTTGGAATTCATTCTATGAGGCCAGCATTACCCCGAAACCAAAACCAGACAAAGACTCTATTAAAAAAGAGAACTACAGGCCAATATCTCTGATGAACATGGATGCAAAAATTCTCAGTAAAGTACTATAGTGCAAACCATATCCAATAATACATGAAAAAATCATTCACTACAATCAAGTGGCATTTATTCCTGGGTTGCAAGCATAGTTCAGTATTCACATATCAATCAATGTGATACACCACATTAGTAAAAGAAAGGATAGGAACCATATGATTTCAATAGATGCAGAAAAAAATTTTTTTGACCAAGTACAACATCCATTTATGATAACAACACTCAACAAAGTAGGTTTAGAGGGAACATACCTCAACATAATAAAGGCCATATCTGAAAACCCACAGCTAATATCATCGTCAATGGGGAAAAAACAGAGAGCTTTTTCTCTACAGTCAGGAACAAGACAGAGATGTCCAGTCTCATGAGTTATTTATCATAGTGCTGGAAGTCCTAGCCACAGCCATCAGACAACAA
>NW_023270268.1:40394178-40400849 GCF_011800145.1 Mirounga leonina
GAAGACATACAGACGGCCAGCAGACACATGAAAAGTTGCTGGACATCTATGAACATCAGGGAAATACAAATCAAAACTACAATGAAATATCACCTTACACCTGTCAGAATGCCTAATCAACAACACAAGAAACAACAGTGCTAAAGGGGAACCCCCTTTAACACTGTTGGTGGGAACACAAAGTGCTGCAGCCACTCTGGAAAATAGCATGGAAGTCCCTCAAAAACTTCAAAGTAGAATAACCCTAACATCCAGCAACTGCACTACTAGTTACTTACCAAAGAATACAAAAATACTAATTCAAAGGGATACATGTATCCTGATGGTTATAGCAGCATTATCTACAATAGCCAAATTATGGAAACAGCCCAAGTGTCCATCGACAGATGAATGGGTAAAGAAAATGTGGTATATTTATACAATGGGATATTACAAAGGAGGGGGGGAAAGAGAGAAAGAGGCAAACCAAGAAACAGACCATTAACTACAGAGAACAAACTGACTGTTACCAGAACGGAGATGGGGAGGGGGGATGGGTGAAATAGGTGATGGGGATTAAGGTGTGCACTTGTGATGAGCACCAGCTGTTGCATAGAAGTGTTGAATCACTATATTGAACACCTGAAACTAATATTACACTGTATGTTTAACTGGAATTTAAATAAAAACTTAAAAAATTTAAAAGACAATATTGCTCATTAGAGAAATACAAATTACAAAATTTAATAATAATCTGTCATATCTATATATGCTGGTATGGTCTCCTGAAACAATTTGACAGCAAGAGAAAATTTGCTGAGTGTATATCTGCGTTACAATGCAATTTACATAAGAACAAATACTTTCACCAATTGGAATTCCACAGTTGCAAGGGACACAGAGAAATGTGTGAAAGCTACAAACACCAGCTAGAACTGATGGTGAGAGTTAAAGTAGTGGACCAATGTTGGGAGCAATAATCCAAAGAATCTTTAACCTTATCTTTTATGCTTCAATATTTTAAAGAAGACCATATATGTACGTTACTATTTTAAGTTTAAAAATATTAAACATTTTAAGAAAGAACTGTTATAAATTATGATTTTTGAAATAAAACAAGACTAAGCAATAGAAGTGCTAAAAGGAGAAGACAAAGTCATCTTCCAAAATGCTGTGCAAATGACAAAGGGATGGGAAATACGATTGAAAATGTAGGAGTCAGTGTCAGTCCATAATTGCTGTTAACTGTCTGATGGGTTTTGTTGTTGCCTATAAACTCATTCTACCTCCTTTTGGCAATAGCATCCTGATTTTCCTCTTTGGTGTTACCTGTGTTTTGTTCCTGGATACAATCTGGAGGGACTGCTAAATAACTTCTGCCTTTGTCTAAACTTTGGTGGTCAAGTGCTTCACCCAAAGTTAATTTAATAAGGTTCTCCTTATAATTAGAATCTTGTGTGAAGCAACAAAAACTAACAGAGATTAGGGTTTGTTTCTCCATTGTTTTGTTTTTGTTTTTTATTAATCATTCCAATGCCAGCAACTAAACAAAATCAGAAAACATGATGGTTCCCATCATTTCTGAGCCTGTCCTTCAATCTTCAATCTTCAATTTTGCAACATTCTCAATAATATACCCATTATTTTTTTCATTAAATTCACATTTTACTTAAAATAACCAAATTTATTTCCTGTAGATGAAAACAAATAATTTTCACTGACAGCATGGCCACCAAAAATATAAGGATTATATAAAGATGAAATAGAAAATTAGGAGAAAATTAACTAAGCAATAAAAACAAAACACATCTCACAGAATGTATGTAAAAAATCTCTCACCTGCACATGCCCCTAAGGAATATCTGGAGATCTAGGTGGGACCAATACTCATTATTCACCTTTTATCTATTTGAACTGTTGGAATATTTCTCATGTGAAGGTAGTATTTTCATAATCAAAGACTTTAGAAGTATAAATGCTTTTATTAAACTCACAAGTCCTAAGAAAATATAGTAATCAAGAGCCCTTTTTGAATAAATTCATCAACTAAGTGATGAAACAAAGAAAAATATTCCAGAATGGAGTTTCTGATAAGTTAACTAGGACTTAGTCAAAATGAAGAGCTTCTTTTAAAATGGGCACAAATTAATGATAAATAATTTTATAGTTTTGTTAAAGAATATGAAGCAAAGTAACATAAATCTATTTTTCCCACAAATAATATAAAACAGGGCCTAAAGCCTTGATACTCCAATACTAAATAAATATATAAACTTTAGGTTAAACACTGAGGTTGACAGTTTTCACATATGTGTCAATAAATAATCAGATATTAGAAAAAGAGAGCAATGATTTTGCAGCGATACTGACCTATGACTGAATCCCAAATCTACTACTTGAAATTGACACGACCATGGGCAAACCACAATTTCCTCATTGTAATACAAGAGTCATGAACACTGCACATAATTGTGGAACGGAACCTAGAATTCAATTAGATAAAACATCTATGTCCTCTAGCTCCTTACGTGTACCTTTGCAGGGACTACCAATTAAACTGCTGGTTCTTTTAATGTTTGTGGATTCAGCTACATTGACATTATGTAGACTTCAGATGTTAATGAGTATTTCAGATTATTTAACTCACAATTATGGGTATTTACATTTCTTTTTTACCCGTAATTATCCCATGGTAGAGAAGATGCTCATTTACATAACACATTTCAATAGTGATAAAGAATTAAGAATAGACCTGGCTGAGAAGACATTGACAGGCTGACAAATTTTCTATAGCCTCTGGACATGAATAGTTCATAAACAAGCCCTTCAAAGATCACTTTAAGCAGGGTTGGCTGGCAGCTGTATAATTTTCTTATATTGACAGAGCAATTATATCTGGCTTCTTGCAATGTTTTGTCTTGAGCAGAATGGAATGACATGCATTCTTAACCTTAACATCACATGAAATGCAATTCAAAACAGCAATTTTAGATCCCCGCTCAGAGAGAAAAATATAACAAAATTCAAATACTGTTTCAAAATGATAATAAAACATATTCATAAAAATATTATTTATCAAAATGTCTCTTACTATATCTTGAATTTAAGAATCCTGATTGAGAGTACTAAGTGATACACTGTAAAAATATTAATGTCATAGAATTACTAAATTTTCAAAGAAACTTATGTCAACAGAGTTATCTACAAACTCTCTCCAATTCCTTGTCATCCATTTATGCTTTATTTTATGTACTCAAATGTTCTATCCTAATATGCATTTTATTTTTATTATTTTTTAAAGATTTTTATTTATTTGTCAGAGAGAGAGAGAGAGAAGAGCGCACAAGCAGAGTGAGAAGCAGGCTCCTGGCTGAGCAAGGAGCCCAATGTGGGACTCGATCCCAGGATCCTGGGATCATGATCTGAGCCAAAGGCAGCTGCTTAACTGACTGAACCACCCAGGCATTCCCCCTAATATGCATTTAAATTGCACTCTAGCCTAAATACCAGATAAAAAATATTGTTTAAATAGGCCTGCTTTAAAAAAAAAAAAAGACTTTTATTCCAGTTTTGAATAATTTGATCGACAACCTTGCTTTTTGGTGTTCTTTCCCTCCATTGTTTTTGTTATATTTACTACCCCAGTTCTCAAAGTACTTATCTGATTGCAATGAAAGAATAAACCACCTTTTCAAGTCCTCTCTTCTGAAATATGGGTGACTTAATTCTCTGTTCCTATCCTGGCCAATTCTCTTTCCCTGAGGTATATTATTTTAATTTTAGCTCTTCTTTTATATAAATGACAACTGGAGTCCTCTTTCTCAAATTTTATGGTCTAAATTGTTCTGAAATTAATTAAAACATTCATTCAAAATATTTTTTTGAGCATCTACCACATGCCTGGCACTATTTTGTATTCAAAGACAAACCAATAAAAATGCGATTTCATGAAGTGTGTGTCCTAGTTTTATTGATATGGGGTCAGGGAACGAAAGAGGCAGCATGAAGAAATACAGTATGATAGCCGTGTGTATAGGTGGGGGAGGGTGTTGTAGCTATGATCTACATAACTAGTGAGGTTACTGACAAGATTCCCCAATTCCATACTGTTTTAAACCTCAGGGTCTTGATATATTTTATTTCACATTCCAGGATAGAACATCATTCCCAACTTCCCATTTTACACTATGAATGACTGACTCTTCAGTCTACATCTCTCCCAAATTCTGTTCTGCTAGATTGATGCACACATCCACTGCAACTCCAACATGAAAAATGTCTACAAATATGCCCTACCTCCAAAAGCACCCCTTACTGAATTTCTTATGCCTGATGAATTCATTAATTTATCTAATCATAAACATTATGGTAGACATGGTACTTGGCGCCATAGCAAAGAAGATAGCTTTATACTTTACCCCCAACAAAACATAATATGCCTTTAATTACAGATGCTACACTTCTCCTATAGCAGAATAAGAATTTCAATTACATGGTCAACTCCTCCTTCCAATTATCCTTTCAAGGCAAAGGTTTTATTCTCTTGGAACCATTAAATCTCAATGATTCTTCCTTAAAAACTTTTTCAAAAACAACTCCTTTTCTTAGAATATTATTTTAATTGCCCTTGTTTCGGCTTTAAGATCCATAACAACAGTCAAAATGAAATCCTATTATAGCCACCTTGTAATAGAATATTCTGCCTCCATTCTCAAAAAAAAAAAAAAAAACCTACATGCTATCACCATATTCTACATGGTTTACGTATTTACTGAATTCTCACAGTAGCAAAATGAAGTACATCCCACTATTCTTACAATTATGTTGGCCCGAGTTTACACAACAGAAATGGTGGAGTCGGGATTTAACCAATCCCAGGCTCTTTGTCTCTAGAGTCTATGCCTTCAAACATTTCCTTTATTCAAGATATGTATTTCCTAACATCTTTTTATACTCCAGGTATAAAAGATCTAACGAAAGAAGATGTATGCAGGTCTTATGTGCATACCTGCATGCCATCATTTACAGCTGTTTCTATTAGAATATCACAGCATTGCTGTGTCAAGAGTTAGGCCTTCTCCAAGAGCTGCTTGCTCTTCTGGTACTCCCCACAAAGTTCTTCTGAAACACCTTGTTTGCAGGTAGTGACTTAATTCCTTCAGCTCTCCCCTTGCCTATCCTCTACTCTCAACTATGCAGGGTGTAGGGAAAGTGATCTTTTTTTGTGTCCCTGACAGTCACAGGCTCTGGCTCTATGCTTCAAAACTGTATTATCAGCTGAACAATTATGCAATTTGAATTCTCAAAAGACATCAAGGTTAAACATTTTGCTTTTAACTTTCTAGCAGGTTATTATCAGTTCTAATATGGATATTGAAGTTCTCTAAGTTTCAAGTCCTTTCTCATTTCTTTCTCCTTCAAAAGTGACTGTGTTTCTCTAAAAGTCTCCTGTTTTTAAGGTGTGAGAGATCCTATAAATCTTGGGATAGAGAGACATATGATAAGTATGCACTATTTCTTTTAGTTTTTTTTTTTTTTTTTTCCTCTTTGAAAATACCTAAGTCCATGGCTTAGTGTTTGATGATCCTTTAGGTACCTGAGAGTCTAAAAAATAATAGTGCTGCAGTATCCACTGGTTAATGCTGATTAAATATTTGGGGATTCCTGGCAAGATGGTTAGCCACACATGAGGAAAGGCAAATAAATGCTGTGTTTAGGAATATGAACCACATGGCTCCTGAGAGGGAACGTACACTCTACATGCACTAACTGCACGATACTGTCTGAGTTTCAAGCAGGAGATGATAAGCATTTCGAAGTAGGTAACAAAACACATAAGTACTTTTAAAAACCCTAAAATAATAATGTGGAAAAGAGCTAACTTTATTTTATAGTTTTTAAATTCCAGTTAGTTAACATACAAGGTAATACTAGTTTCAGGTGTACAATACAGTGATTCAGTGCTTCCGGACAACAGCCAGTGCTCATCACAAGTGCACTCCTTAATCCCCATCACCCATTTCACCCATCCCCCACTCTCCTCCACACTGGTAACCAACAGTTTCTTCCCTGGAGTTAAGAGTCTGTCTTTTGGTTTGCCTCCCTCTCTTTTTCCCTTTGCTTCTTTGTTTTGTTTCTTAAATTCCACATATGAGTGAAATCATATGGTATTTTTCTTTCTCTGATTTTGCCCAGCATAATACGCTAGCTCATCCATGTCATTGCAAATGGCAAGATTTCATTCTTTTTCATTGCTGAGTAAGATTTCTGTGTGTGTGTGTCTGTCTGTCTTTACCTATTCATCAATCGATGGACACTTGGGCTGTTTCCATAATTTGGCTATTGTAGATAATGCTGCTATAAACATCAGGGCATATGTATCCCTTTGAATTAGTATTTTTTCATTCTTTGGTAAATACCAGTAGTGCAATTGCTGGATGCTAGGGCTGTTGTACTTTGAAGTCTTTGAGGAACTTCCATATTGTTTTCTACACTGGTTGCACCACTTTACATTCCCACCAACAGTGTAAGAGGGTTCCCCTCCCCACACCTGTTGTTTCTTATGTTGTTGATTTTAGGCATTCTGACAGGTGTGAGGTGATATCTCACCTCATAGTTTTTATTTGTATTTCGCTGATGTTCAGTGATGTCCAGCAACTTTTCATGTGTCTGCTGGCCGTCTGTATGTCTTC
>NW_023270268.1:40403849-40498995 GCF_011800145.1 Mirounga leonina
TTGTTGTCTGATGGCTGTGGCTAGGACTTCCAGCACTATGATAAATAGCTCATGAGACTGGACATCTCTGTTTTTTCCCCATTGATGATGATACTAGCTGTGGGTTTTCAGATATGGCCTTTATTATGTTGAGGTATGTTCCCTCTAAACCCACTTTGTTGAGTGTTATCATAAATGGATGTTGTACTTGGTCAAATTTTTTTTTTCTGCATCTATTGAAATCATATGGTTCTTATCCTTTCTTTTACTAATGTGGTGTAACACATTGATTGATATGTGAATACTGAACCACCATTGGAACCCAGGAATAAATGCCACTTGATTGTAGTGAATGATTTTTTCATGTATTATTGGATATGGTTTGCTAGTACTTTATTGAGAAATTTTGCATCCATGTTCATTAGAGATATTGGCCTGTAGTTCTCTTTTTTAATGGAGTCTTTGTCTGGTTTTGGTTTTGGGGTAATGCTGGCCTCATAGAATGGATTTCAAAGTTTTCCTTCCTTTTTCTATTTTTTGGAATAGTTTGAGAGGAATAGTTATTAACTCTTCTTTAAATGTTTGGTAGAATTGACCTATGAATCCATCTGGTTCTGGACTTCTGTTTGTTGGATTTTTTTTTTTTTTTAAAGATTTATATTTATTTGAGAGAAAGAGAGAGAGAATGAGTGGGAGGGGGAGAGGGAGAGAGAATCTTAAACAAACTCCATGTTGAGTGTGCATGGAGCCCAATGTGGGAGCTTGATTCCAAAACCCCAGGATCACAACCTGAGCTGAAACCAAGAGTCAGATTCCTAACAGATTGTGGCACCGAGGCACTCCTGTTGGGACTTTTTGAATATTGATTCACTTTCTTTGCTGGTTATTGGTCTGTTTAAGTTTTCCATTTCTTCCTATTTCTGTTTTGGTAGTTTATATGCTTCTAGGAATTTATCCATTTCTTCCAGGTTGTCCAATTGTTGGCATACTGTTTTTTCATAATATTCTCTTACAATTGTTTGTATTTCTGTGGTGTTGGGTGTTATTTCTCCTCTTTTGTGATTTTATTTATTTGGGTCCTTTCTCTTTTCTTTTTGGTAAGTCTAGCTTGTCAATGTTCTTAATTTTGTCAAAGAACCAGCTCCTGGTTTCACTGATCTGTTCTATTGTTTTTTTTTTAAGTTTCTGTATCATTTATTTACACTCTAATCTTTATTATTTCCTTCTTCTGCTGGCTTTAGGCTTCAGTTGTTATTCCTTTTCTAGCTCTTGTAGGTGTAGAGTTAGGTTGTTTGAGATTTTTCTTGCTTCTTAAGGTAGGCCTGTATTGGTATTTACTTCCCTCTTAGGGAAGGTAGAGGGAACGTATTTACTTCCCTATTAGGCTTTGACTTTGGACCATTGTATTTTCTTTTTCATTTGTTTCCATGTTTTTGGTTTTTTTTTATTTCTTCTTTGACTTTCTGGTTGACCCACTCATTGTTTAGTAGCATGTTTTTTAGCCTCCATGTATTTGTGTAATATTCTCCAGAATAGATCACATATTAGATCATAAAACAGGCCTCAACAAACACAAAAAGATCAAAATCATACAGGGCGCCTTTTCTGACCACAATGCTAGGACACTAGAATTCAACCGTAAGAAAAAATTTGAAAAACACCTTCTATCTTGAGTGTTAACCAAAATTAACATGGCATACCCTCCAAATCAATGGAAAAGATAAAATCAAGTAACAGTTTGTCCTATATTTCAAGAATTCAAAGAAAACAGCTATGAAATCTAAAAAGAAAAAAATTGACTATGACCTAAGATAAATATATCAATTATTATAGTAAAATCAAACATGCATACCACTATATTGAGACAAAATTGATTTTAAATAAAGTATATGTCCATATATTTCCCCTCTAAATATATTCCTAAAACCACTCTACAAACTTGAAAAAATGGAACTTTTGACATTAAAAATAAAAAGTAATCTACTATTAGACCAGACATTTGAAATATTGCTTCACAACTATTCAATAGAAATGAGAACAGCACAAAGGGGTAAAAAGAAATCCTATTTGAGTCTACCACAATTTTACTAGATAAGATTCCTTAACATTATCAAGGTATGCACAACTTTTTTAACTCTTTAATTTAGTAAAATTTTTATTTAAGTAGAACATTCAAACAATACTTATCACTAAATTCACTAATTCTGCTCTGCTGTGTCTAGTCAGCAAGATGATGTGAGATATTCTTTAGTTCTGTAATGTCCATTTGATTTTTTTCATTGATTCTAACTTTCTATTGAATTATTTTCATTTTTTTCTTCTATCTGTATCTTTTCTCTATTTTCATTAATATACTGATTATAGTTACTTTGAAATTCTTGTCCATTGACTCCATATCTGGATTATCTGTTTGCTAATATTTACTATTTTATCTCTTGATTATCAAATTACCTTACTGTGACTAGTAGTTTTTTATTTTATTCTGTATGGTTCCAAAGACTGAATTATATTATCTTCCTCTAAAATACAATTTGGCAGTTTTTTCTTAAAGAATCAGACAGGAAATATTTTAGGCTTGGGGACCACTGTGCCACAGATAGCTACTTAACTCTGATATTGTAGGATGCAAGTAGCTACAGAAATACATAAACACAGCCACGACTATGCTTTTATAAAAGTTAATTACCAAAACAGATGACTGGACTACAGGCCATAGTTTGTCAACCCATGCTCTAACCTATGTTGACTTCTATTGTGGCAGGCAGTTAATCTTAAAGTGAATTATCTTATTCTTGTCAAGGTTTGGTTTTAGGCTTTGTTAGGGTAGAGATATTTCAGGTTTCTGCTTAGTCTTAAGGTTTAACACTTTTTTGAAGGTTGGCCCTAAATCTTAGGACATGGGCTTCATGTGGTCTCAAACAAATGCCTGGTGTTTACAGTTTTCCCTCTTTGGCTATGTCAGACCTCCAGCGTGTGAGCTCAGAAACCATTCCCTGTCAAGCCTCCAGAAGCCTCACCTTCTATGTGTACATCTTAGCAGTTAGGCAGGGACATAGGGAAAAGCCATACAGAGACTTCAGGACTTGTTCTCCATGGTGCCCTCTTCCTAGGAAGCTTGGCAGTGCTAACCTCCAATCTCTTCCCTCCAGCTTTCAATATACTGCTGATTTCAACTTTGACTCCACTTCTCTGAGATTTGCCTATGTATTTCTCTTCTCTCAATAATCACAGTCCTGTGATTTTCACTGCTAAAGCCCCAAAATAGTTCTTTTATCTGTATTATCCATTTTTATGTGTTCATCATGAAGTGAAATCTGAAACTAGCTACTTCATCATGTACAGAACCTGAATGCCAGTTGTCCAGTGACAATTGTGTAGGTTCCAGATGTTGCTATCTTCTAATAGAATGGGCTATGGGTTTTTGCTGGGCAGCTAGACTTAGGGCTGATTGTCTTAATCCAATTAGCTACTGAGCTGAATTATGTCTGGGTTTTAATTTGTTAAGGCTCACTCCACCTCTGGCATGCACCTTTTTCTAGAATATAGCCTTCCAAGTATTTTTTACATGAGTACTTGTGAAATTCACCAGGACTCCTTCCCCAAGTAGGATCTGAACTCAAATTCTTTTCTCCTTAGCACGGTGAGACTCCTGACAAGAATTTAAAAGAATTTATTCAAAGGCCAGGAGAAATTGACAAAGTAACAGAGCAAATGAAAAATTTTGCTCAGAGTCACTCCTCTAGCATTTAAAACTTGTTTAATTGGTATTTAGCCTGAAGCCCAGATGTATCTGGAGTTCTTAAAGTTCTAACAGTGTTTGAGGATGTTCATAAAGACAGAAAACACAATTTTCTAGCAAGAAAAAAATATTAGCTTAATTAGAGAAAAAAAAAAAGAAAATGCTTCTTTGGGTTTCTGGGAAAGGGCCTTTGATCTCAACTGAAGGCCTGATGAGTCTGCAGATATGCTTAGATGAACTCACCAACAGGAGCCAATTAAACTGGGTTGCCAGAGATATGCATCTCAAAAGCTGCCAAAACCCAATGACTCTTTTTCTTGGTCCTTGAGGTTATCTCATGTGACAAACATGCAATTGGCTAAAATTCAATTTTTTGTGAATTTGGGAAAAAAAGATTAGCCTCCATAAAATATATAATAACGAATTTTTTTTTTACTTACCTTAGTCTATAGAAATTAAGAAGCATTTATTTAAAATAGGCAAAATTAAAAAAAAAAATAGGAAGGGGTAAACTGAATTTAAATGGACTGAGCTTTTAAAAAGGACCTTTCTTGAAATCCTGCTATTTGGACAGCATGGATAAATCTGGAGGACATTATGCTAAGTGAAATAAGGCAGATACAGAAAGACAAATACTGTATGACCTCACTTATATGTGTAATCTCAAATAGTCAAACTCATAGCAGCAAAGAGGAGAATGGTAGTTGTCAGGGGCTGAAGGTTGGAGGCAATGGGATGTGTTTTTCAAAAGGTACAAAGCTTTGGTTATGCAAAATGAATAAGTTCTGGAGATCTAAGGTACAGCATGGTGACTATAGTTAAAGGTACCGTATTATATACTTAAAATTTGCTAAGAAAATAGATATTAAGTGTTCTTAGCACACACACACAAACACACACAGGTAACTATGTGAGTTGATGGATATGTAAATTAGCTTTATTATGATTATTTCACAATGTATACATATATCAAAACATCAAGTTGTAGGCCTTAAATGTATATAATTTTTATTTGTCAATTATACCTCATTAAGACTAAAAAGAAAAAATCCACAAAACCTTTCATAGAAGGAGCAACTAAAGCAAAAAGAAAAAATGAAGATCAAAAGTCTTGACAGTCACCATCTAGCTAAATAAAAAGCCAAAAATAATGTATAATATTAAAGGGAAAGTAATATTCCAAGTCTAGACTTTGAAATACAATTTAGAGACTTTAAGTACATATTATAAATTGGATTAGGAAAAAGCTTACTAATGTTCCCATTTTACATGAGTATTTGGACAAATTAGATTGGTTGATAATTTTTGCTTTCAAACATCTAGAGTTCCTCTAAATTACTTAAACCTTGTAAATTTAACATGCTGGCTTTTCGTGGCAAACAATTTAACAGTCTTTCCATAAAGTATTTTAAGTTTATGAGACTGTAAACATGTGTTTAACTGTACAAAATATTAATAATTGCTATCTTTCAAGAGGCTCTGTCGCTGTAAACTCTCAACAATGCTGTACCTATTTAACCAGTTATTTCCCTCATGCTGTCTGAAGAGTGTACTAAATGCCCTGACTCTTAATATCAATAACCATATTTCAGTATAAATTCTTAATGATCTTGAACACTTTAATATTAAATTAAATTAAATAATAGGTATTCTCTGATTACCATTTATCTTTCTATCCTGACCAATTCCTAAAAACACAGATTTTAAAAATAGCAAATAATTCTATGAAAATATATTTAGTCTTTGAAAGCCCCAACTAAGATGACAAATTTGACATCATAATTGAGGGAGATTTTGAAAAACAAAAAATATTGAAAAAATAATTTATCCTTGAATATAGCTTGCTTTTACATAAATAGTTTTCTGTCCTCTTTGGAAAGGGGAATTTCCTTACTACATGAGAAGTTAATATTTTGAAAAACCATTATTTGAAGCTGTGTGCTGACCTTGAATTTTTTTTTTTTGCAGATGTCTCTCATTTATAAAGAATTGAAATTACTTAAAATTATTTTATATTAATGCTTCAGAAATGGTTTGTCCTCAAACACCCATGACTTCTGTTTATATTCCGATGTCAGAAAATGTTTAGCAAATCTTTTTTTTTTATATCATCTTTTCCATTTAGGTCTTAAGTCCTCAATAATAAACATTTTAACATATATAAAAAATAGCTTTGGGGTTTCCTATGCAGTCACTGGGCCATACAAAAGATGTTTCCCTTACTTTACTAAAGGAGGAATATTTTAGATTTTAATTAGTGCTACACAACTGTTTTACTGTCCTCATCAATTAAAAAAATAAATCCCCAAAAAGCCAAAAAGACATTAATTCTCTTTAGGTTAATTATTTAGAGGTAAATGTTATCACCATAAATGTTTCAGCAACTGAGTTCTTGTCAGGTTAGACAGACACGCAGGTTTGTGTTCAAAGAGTAACATGTACTGTAAACAAAATGATTTTTTTCCTAAATATAAATGCTCTTGTCATTCTCAGTGATTACAACATTTCTTTATGGTACAAATCAAAATGCCCTGGAGGTTATTCAGTAGTCTCCTTATCACACTGCTCCTGACCTCAGGAAATCATTGACTGAATATTCACAAATAGAGGCTTTTACTCTCCTCCATTATAATAATGTGGGTTGATATAATTAACTGACCAGACCTATTTATATTTGTCACCAACAAATTAGTTTTTGCTTTTATCCTACCCATAAATAAAGATTCTTGCTATAGAGTGCATCTCAGAATTCAGTTTTGCCGAAGAAATAGCAAAAGAGCTATAATAAAAATCTGTACCCCATTTCAGCAAACAGCCAGCATGCAGTTCTACCAAGGGGCTGGCTTAGGATTCCCAGCATGCTCTCAGTCCAGAAGCCAACAGCTTTAAAGAAAAAGACTGCCTAACTCAAGAGTCTTAAAAAACAAAAATAATTTCCTAAGTAAATTTACTTAATAGACCATTGGCTCTAAGTTTGACATACTTGTGTTTGTATCTAGTTTCAACAGATCTCATAGAATTTAAAAAGAAAATAAATTGTGAATGATCTAAATATGATATAAAGTAGAATATTTTTTTTTAAAGATTTTATTTATTTATTTGAGAGAGAATGAGAGACAGAGAGCACGAGAGGGGGGAGGGTCAGAGGCAGAAGCAGGCTCCCTGCCGAGCAGGGAGCCCGATGCGGGACTCGATCCCGGGACTCCAGGATCATGACCTGAGCCGAAGGCAGTCGCTTAACCAACTGAGCCACCCAGGCGCGCCTAAAGTAGAATTTTTTTCATAAAATTTAAGGTTAATGATGACAGATAGGTCTCATTTGTCAAATTATTCAAAACAGTGGCTAAATATCATACTAAATAAGAAAATCCCTGTAAAGAGTAAGTTGGTAACTGAAACGATGTGGACAGAATAAAACATTTCAGTGTAAATAAGTAGGTAATCAACCAGATAAGTTAAGCAAAGATAATGTAAATTAGTAACCCATAAGAACATATAAGGCATAAGTTATAGTAAATTGGTAATCTGTGGGACATGTTAAGCAAAGATAAATTAAACAGATAATACCTTTACTAAACAAAGATAAAAAAGGGATGGAAGAACCAGAAACACCAAATATTAATGTGTACTTACTATAGATGAGGCACTCAATATTCATGAGGTAATACATTGGCTATCCCATGGTGACAGCCTTTATGGTCCCATTAGTACTCTACCAAGAAAGAAAATAAAGTCTATAGCTCCTTATAAGGCTACTGGTGAACTAGAACTATTGGCCAGGCATAGTTCCTTCTTTGTTGCCTCAATATAAAAGTGTATGTTGCTTCAGGAACCCTCTGTTTGCTGAACACCCTTTATTCAACCTCAACTCTGGTCCTCAAAACCACCCATTTAGCAGGGAAGGCTAATGCCTTCCTAAAGACAGAAACTAAGAACATTGGGTACTCCCTATTTTCAGGTACTGTGGCCTTTCTTCCATGTTTGAATATTATCCTAAGTATGATAATCTGTTTCATCTATTTTCCCCTGCTTATCACTGCATGTTTTAAATTGATTTAAAAAACTGTATGATTTGAACATTATAATATGGTCTGAGAGCTTTATTGTTTTATAACCTCTAAAATAGCTAGTCTGGTAATGTAATGTGGAGACTACCAGTGTATTAAGCCTATGATTATATTAATGCAATTTCACATACAACATATACCAAGAATTTGAACCTCATTAAAATCATAGGAATAATTAATTCCATTAAAATCAAAACGGCAGTCAGACGGGGCTCCATCAGTGTGTCAGATCATGTCTTCTTCTATTCAGGGGGCACCCGTTACTCTGAGAATACAAGCCAAAATTCTTACAGTGGACTATATAGTCCCTACAGCAACCAGCCTCTCACCCCATTCCTTTATCTGACCTTTCCCCTCATTACTTATTCTTTTACTTACACTGCTCATTGTCCTCATCATTATTGCTAGAATATCTCCTTGTCTCTTGGCTCAATCTACAATGTTTTTAAAAAAAATACTCCCTCAGCCCAGGAGTAAACCCACGATTATATGGTCAATTACTCTATGACAAAGGAATATATAATGGAGAAAAGACAGTCTCTTCATAAATGGTGCTGGGAAGACTGGACAGCTACATGTAAAAGAATGAACTGGACCACTTGCTCACACAATACACAAAAATAAACTCAAAATGGATTAAAGACCTAAATGTGAGACCTGAAACCATAAAAATTTTAGAAGAGAACACAAGCAATAATTACCGACATCAGCTGTAACAACATTTTTATAGATAGGTGTCCTAAGGCAAGGAAAACAAAAACAAAAAAACTACTGAACTAAAAAAACAAAAAAAAAAAAAAAAAAAAACCTTTTCCACGGCAGAGGAAGGCATCAACAAAAAGGCAACCTACTGAAAAAAAAAAAAAAAAAAAAAGACAACCTACTGAATAGAAGATACTTGCAGATGATGTATTCAATAAGGGGTTAATATCCAAAATATGTAAAGAACTCATACAACTCAACACTAAAACAAACAAACAAACAAACAACCAATCTGATTAAAAAATGGGCAGGACCGGAATAGACATCTTTCCAAAAAATACGTACAGATAACCAACAGACACATGAAAAATGCTAAACATCACTAATCATCAGGTAAATACAAATTGAAACCACAATGAGATATCACCTTACACCTGTCAGAATGGCTCAAATCAAAAAGAAATAACAAGTGTTGGTGAGGATGTTGAGAAAAAGCAACACTTTTACATCATTAGTAGGAATGTAAATTGGTACAGCTACTGTGGAAAATAGTATGGAGTTTCCTCAAAAAATTAAAAATAAAATTACCATATGATCCAGTAATTTCTTTTGGGTATTTCCCCAAAGAAAACAAAACAAAACAAAAAACTAATTCAAAAAAATATATACACCCCTATGTGCAGCATTATTTACAATACCCAATGGAAGCAACCTAAGTGTTCATCAGTAGATGAATGGATAAGGAAGATGTGGTATCTGTATATACAATGGAATATTATACAGCCATAGAAAGAATGAGATCCTGCCATTTGAGAAAACATAATGGATCTAGAGGGTATTATGCTAAGTGAAATAAGTCAGACTGAGAAAAACAACTCTAACAACAATTCACTCATAAGTGGAATCTAAAAAGAAAAATTAATAAAGAGACAAAAAGCAAAATCAGACATATAAATACAGAGAACAAACTGATGGTTGTCAGAGGGGTGGGGGGGGTGGGCTAAATAGGTGCAGGGGAGTAAAAGATCCAGACTTTCAGTTAGGGAATGAACAAGTCACAGAAATCAGAGGCACAGCATAAAGAATATAGTCAATGATATTATAATAGTGATATACAGGGATAGACTGTAGCTGCACTTGTAGTGAACACAGAAAAATGCATAAACTTTTTCAGTCACTATGCTGTACACCTGAAACTAATATAACATTGTATATCAAGTATATAAACAAAACACTTCCCTCAATTAATCCCTTCAAGTCTTTGCTTAAATGTGATCCTTTAATACCTAGCTACCCTTGTCATTCTATTTAATATTAAATTCTGTGTACCTTCACCACCAACATTTCAATTTTTCCATTTTTGCTATAAAACATTTAACTCTATTATCATCTAATTTATTTAATATGTATTTTAGTCTTTCCTCAGTAGAATCTTAATTCCATTAGGGCAGGTTTATCGGTCTATTTGGTTCTTTTCAATGACTCCTGCTCTTAGACCAGCATCTGGCTTACATTCCATTAATTAATGGATAAAAATTATTTTTTTCACATTTTAACATAATGAAAAGTTAAAAGAGTTCTAATTCTCAAGACTGGTAAGAATCTTGTGAGAAATTAATACAACTAAATTTGTTGTGGGAATAAAATATGGTATAGTTTGTTATAGAAAATAATTTGACCATAATTACAGGTTTTAAATGTATCCATATAAATTTCAATCTTTTCAATTTCAATTTCTAATACTCAATTTAAGATAAAGTATTTGAACTATATGAAACACTGTTAAAGTGTTCATCTATAAAATGTAGAAATATCAGCAATTTTTTTCATAATTTTAATCAGAAAATATCCTGAAATTTAAAATTAGTCATTTGGTCTTTTCAGAACATAGAATTTCAAGCATATTAATGACTCCATTTCTTGAATCTTTTTTTTTTTTTTTGGCCAGACATTTCATAGCATAATTTTCTGAGCTGATGTTTTATAATAAGATAGTGGTTTTTAAATCTTTACATCAAATTGAATGAATTCTTTCTTGAAATAAAGACGGACTTGGCCATTTCCCCTATCATAAGGATGATGGTCATTACAATTAATAATTGAGCTTCACTTTATTCATTAAAATAAGCAAAAATAAATTATAAACACATTTAACAACTGAGATCATGGGTCTTCAACTTACTTTTATCAAAAAGATTGATTTTACATAATTTTTATAAGGTTGATGACTATTGGAAATCTACATTGTGGCATGATTTTATTACCACCTATTACAACTTTATACATTTAAATTTTTTTTAATTTTTTATTTGATTAGATGATGTATCTGAGGATATTTAAATCACTTTTCAAGAGAAGAAATACTTTTCTCTTTTGGTAAAAATAGTCACTGATCCTTCAAAAATATCGTCCTGCATATCTATCACTGTATAATGAACCATCTATAACATAGGAGGGTAAAACATCATTTTATTATGCTCACAGATTTTGTAAGTAAGGAATTGAGGTCACAGTAGGTATGGCTCCTCTCTGCTTTATATTTGGGGCCTCAGCTTAGACAACTCAAATAGGTACCTCCAACAACTGGGGACTAGCAGTAAACTGGAGGAAGTATTTCCAAAATAGTTTCTTCATTTAAGTGCCTGGCACTTTTTAAAGAATGGGTTCAGTTGAGACTCTTAACAGAAGCACTTACACTCTCTAACATGGCAACATTTGGTTGGTCAGAATGCTTACATGAGGCTAAGTACTCCAAAAGTGAATGTGCCAGCAAACAAGAGAGAAGCTTAATGTGTTTTAACAGTTATTTATTTTCTGACAGTTCTGGTGGCTAAAAGTCCAAGGTCAAGATTCCAGCTGATTAATTTACTGGTGAGAGCTCTCTTCCTGGCTTGTAGAGGACTACCTTCTCCGTATGTCTTCATATGGCCTTTCCTCAGTGTGTACTTAAAGAAAGAGTAAACTTTCTTTTGTCTCTTCTTGTAAGGCTACCAATCCTATTGGATCATGATCCCGCTTTTATGACTTTAATTATTTCCTTAGATAAAAATATATTTCCAAATATTGCCACCCTGGGACTATGAATTCTGAGGGTGACACAAACATTTAGTTCATAACAGTTGGAGAAACATTTGTGCTATTGGCTCTTGGAAAATTCTCATCCACACCCGGACTTCAATTCCCTACCAAGAGCCAGGAACTCTCCTTTAAGACAAGCAGGATCAGGGCTGCACTGTGAGTTACTTTAACATGTTTTGGCTAACTAGAGGTAGATAATTCTAAAAAGAGGAATAACAACAGCAAAAAGGAATAAACATAGAAGTAGTGAATAAAAGTCAAGAAATCGATCTAAAAGAAATCAAGAATCAGAACATATCAAAGGGAATTAAGTGGACATCAATATCAAATGTTACTGAGATGTCAAGGATATTAAATCATCAGTCTTCAGATAATAGATCATCTCATCTGCTCTGAGTAGAAACTGTTAAGAAGTTTTTAAAATATTTTGAAAGTTCAATTTGTGCTACTCAGAATAAATATCATGACATAGTGCTTAGCATTTGAGTAATAATTCACCCATAAATAATTTTATCCTCCGAGTGAATCATCTACCCATTAACTCACTACTTGAAATAAAAACCTGAAATCCTTCTCTTTAGATGTATATAACCCAGCATATAATCATTCATATAATTATATCTATATACACATCCTTTATTCAGTAATTTATAATTAGTATATGCTGGAAATTTGTTAAATGGCAATCTTCTATTAACATATGACTAATAACCCTGTGTCTCATGCATGACACAGATTTTTGCTTCTGATTCATATCACACAAGGTTAGCAGCCAGAATATTTTGTAAGTAAATATAAAAATATCTTGTAGAAAACTTTAACAAAAATAAATCATTTGGCAAAACTGTTATGTGATTCATATAATGCATTAATTATTAGTCACTTGCTAAAACAAGTAATTCAAGCCCTTTACCTTTTTAAATTGTAACAAAAATAAACTTAGAAGAAAAACTTTTGAATGTTATCTATTTACCACTCTGTTAAACCCAAAAGTTAGTGAAGTTTATATAAGTATTGAAATTCAGCATATAGCTATTATATTTTTTTATTTGCTTTCCATCTACTCTATGTAGTCAGTTGAGCTAAATCTTAACTGTCTAAACATGTGACTAACATGTTTACCTTAAAAATATTCTGTGACATTCATGCTTTGTATCTTTCAATCATTTTCTTAACCTTCATTTGCTTTTAAGAGTTTTCTCAGTAGTCTTGACATTGCATTTCTTCCTAATACTTATTCTATAAAAGCTTTGTATTAAGTTTGTCATAATTTTCTATATTCTTTAATATTTGTTTTAGTCTCTTTTGATATTCAAAATGTTGTTCTAAGTAGTATTAATGAGTAGAAAATAATCTGAACAACCCTACGATCTTTCTATTCTAATTAACTTCTAATAGAGTAATCAGGTTTACCATTTCTAAATCCTAAGTATCTTACTTATTTTTCACTGTTCACAGATAATATTATACATGACTGGCCTTGGAATATCACCTAAGAGGGTACTGCAGAAAAAATACGTTCACTGGCATAACAAACTAATATTCATGAATTTATAGGCTAGCAGGGTCTGTGTCCTATCATTTTATAACTAAATTCTCACCTAGATCAAGGTTAGTATATTGGGTTAGTTGCAAGTATATGTGAAGGGAAATTTAATTAATATTATTATTTTGAATTTTTCAAGTAAGTACTTCCAACATTGGGTCAAGGAACTAGAACGACATGAAGGATTAGTTACAAAGGGAAAGCAGAGTTGAATCAGTGTACAAACATACTGTCACACAAGTTATGACAATACTCCAAGTGCAGATCTTGAGTTCACAATTGTGTTTACCAATACTAATGTTTAGTAGTGTAATCAGGGCAGCTTCCAGGGTAATGGCATCTAGCAATTTAAATCTCCCCCAATTAACATACAGATCAATACAGAGTACAAGCAATATCATCCAGAGCCCAGGCCAATAGCGTCTCTAAGAGAACCTTATACTATAACAATTTACATGGAAGTGAGGAAATAAATGACACCACAGAGAACAAACACATCACAGAAAAAAAATAATGCAAGAACTGTGCCAAGAGAGGAATATGGTGGGGACCTAATATTGGAGGAATGCAGATAATAGTAACAAGATTTCACTTCCAGAAGGAAATGGTTTTATTTTCCTACAATCAACACTGGAGAGTCAAAATAAAGGGAAAACTTATATATATCATATTGTATCATATCATATATATCATTGTATCATATCAATTATATATTTACCTTTTACCTATCAGTAAATTTCTGACACTCAACTTTGAAGATTCCCCTTCAAAAGCAAGAAATAATATATGCACCATTCTGCATATTCATTAGGAAAAATTGAAAACAATCCAAACATACCCCTTATGCTGACTATAAACATTTTTTAAAAACCTATAAAACAAGTTTAAGATTTATTCAATATTTTTAATATTAGTAATAAGAGCAGTATTATCATTTCAAACTATTTTGGACATTCTGTAGGATAAAATCTAATACTTCTTTATAAGAGAATGTCTGGTAATAACCTAATTATCTAATTAGAAAAATGGTCACTTCACAACTTTCAGTGAAAGAATATACGTGGGCAAGAATTATCATTAGATGATAAAATCATTCACTGAAAATTTGGATAATTTCACAAGGACTAAACAATCACAGATCATATCTGAATCAATATGATTTCAAAGTCCATGTTTTCTATCTCTGCACAAGCCTTACTCCCAGAGTGAATATCAGGATTTTAAACATGTCATTGACATTCCAACCTCCCCATTTTATACTTTTAAAAAAATTATATTTGGAAATCAGGGAGTTTATCTTGTTTTTTTCTTCTCTACGTGACAGCTGATTACTACACAGGAAAAATAAATCTACACTGAGGCTTCCTATAACAAAGTTTATTGAAGAGTTCTAAGCACCTGAGGCAAATTGCAACTGATGTAAATAGTATCCTAAACAGAATTTTGTCGTAAACAAGACCTCAGTTTGAAGTCAGCATATAATGCAAAATTGAGTCAGGTCAACATTTCTCTTGAACAACACCTTTAAGGGGTGAACAAACTGTATTTTCTCTCAGGAGAGCCAACCTGATTAGTTTTTCTTCAGTATTAGAACAGACATCTATGGCTTTGTGGGAGCACAAGATAAACAGCTGGTTTACAATTTTGGGAGACAAGATGAGGCGTCTGAAAAGGTAATCTTTAAACACTAGAAACACAGGGTGTTACTATGCTGACAGTATGAGGGTCAAATGCACATGGAAAAACAGGGAATGATGGATTATCTCTTTGTGAGACAGAGGGACTCTTTCACCTCCTCTGCTATTTCCATGGATTCTGATAAATTAGCGTAATTTAAATTCACTCTACTAATGTGTGTCCACATACTGAAACAGAAAAGAATATCAATAAAATCATACCTTTAAATGGCTTCATCTCTTAGGCATATCCAAGTCCCCGGCATTTGTCCTCCATCTAAAGCTCTCGAGATGTAGGGTCTTCCTCATTCACATTTCCACAGAGATCACTTCCATCTTGTTAGGGAAAATTTCCCCTTGCTCAGAGGTTGGCATTGCCTCAACATTCATCTCCCTCTGCATTTAAGTCATCAGTCAACAAAAAGAACATAGGCCAATAGGTAAGAGAACAGCGTGATAGATTCAGTGCTCCAACTGCAATGTAAGGTTCCTGTTTATATAAACTAGTAAAATGCCCGCCTCTCCTTGATTGGACACAGCTGGGCTAGAATGCACGGCTTGGAGAGCAGAGGATGGGTTGGGTATTAATTCCCAGCTAGTTACCACGATTAGAACTTTTCTAATGCTCCCAAACTGAATAATATTAAAAGGCAGCTACAGATCAATTCCACCGAATATTTCTGGGTGATTTTAGGCCTATGAATACTCATTTACTATCTTTCTGTGAGAGTAAGGATCAAATATGCCTTTCCTAAATTCTTGGTCACCTTGCCAGGGGTTTTGAATCTTTCTCTCTTTCCCATACACATATATCCACACACACACACACACACACACACACACAAAGAGGATTCTACAATGATGTCATCTATTCTAGATCCACATTAAGAAAGAGAAGTATTTCCAAAATACAATTAAACCTCCAAAGTCACCTTGCCCACAACAGAGACAAGGTTTCAATTATAAGATGAAAGGTGCCCTGTACCGCTTTGATTCAGTCTTCTGGTTCCATCAGACTGAGTGGGTCAGTGGATATGGCCATTGGTTGAAGGTCAGTCAGGGTGAACTTTGTTACCACTTAGTGTACTAGTGTTTAAATTATGGCCCTAGGCATTAGCAGCACCTAGGAACTTGATAGAAATGCAAATTTTCTGGCCTCACCCTAGGCCTACAGAGTCAGAACCCTGGAGGTGGAGCCTAGCCACCTGTGACTTAACAAGCCAATTATATTTGGAAATCAGGGAGTTTATCTTGTTTTTTTCTTCTCTACGTGACAGCTGATTACTACACAGGAAAAACAAATCTACACTGAGGCTTCCTATAACAAAGTTTATTGAAGAGTTCTAAGCACCTGAGGCAATCTAATCAATCTAACTCACGCTGACGTTCAAGAACCTGCTTGGTGCAGAGAACCACATTGTGTGCCCAGGGCTTATTTTGTTTGGGCACTCTTAGAATCCCAGCAAAGACAGAATCCCTTAAGACAAAGCTAGGGAAGACAACGCTTGACTAATAAGGGGGCGTATAATTAATTTAAAGCACTGATATGGGTTAAAGAATGATAGGAGGCTTATTTCAAATGTTTTATTGATTTATTCTTCATTCATCTTCAATATAAGGAAAATAGGGACATGAATGACATTTAATTAGTAGTTTATTTTAAAACATTCTCATCTTTCTGCATTTCAAAAAATATTGCTGTATTTTTTACTTAGAAAGATACAGTCTATTGTTTTATTTTAAACTTCATCCAGTTCATGTCATCCAAATTATTTCAATTTAAAAGTGCCTATTTGTCCTCCAGCTTTGTAAAAGGAACTGGAGTAATGCACCTTCATTTCATGCCCTGCCACTGAAATGGCTTGAGCTTGGTTAAGTTATATAATCCTCTATTCTTCGATTTCCTCTTCTACACAAGTGGGTAGTAGTATCTGAAACCTATGGAAAACCATGTCATTATGTTTAATTAAGTAAGTGGGTAAAGATCAGAAATGGGAATCTAACAGCTGAGATTTACCAGGAAAATGTGCTACATTAAACTAATTAATTCAGATTTACCATCTCTCTTCTAAAAGAATCCTCTATTTCATTTCTCTTACTTAGCAATCCCTTCTGTCTATTCTCAGTGATTCTTTATAGGAGAAGATTACTTTTGCTGCTGAAATTCTACTTTCACCATCATAATAGGTGTCCAAACAATTCTAATACCATTTTTTAAAATCCAAAATTTCTAATCTTAGTTTATCATAATCATTCTTTTAAAAGGAACTGGTATATGTACCATCCAGCTAGATAAAGCATACATGACAAAGAATGAGAAAAAGATGCACCTTGGTGTGTAGATACTCACAGACAAAATTTTTACTCCAAGTGCTCCTGAAGATAATTTGAGAAAACTAAAAAATATAAGTATGGTTAAATTAAAATATAAAAATCACAAAAAGAGAAATGGCTATCATTTTAATAACAGCAATGAACATATTATATCAATAAAATTATTTTCAGGGCACCTGGGTGGCTCAGATGGTTAAGCGTCTGCCTTCGGCTCAGGTCACGATCTCAGGGTCCCGGGATAGAGCCCCACATCGGGCTCCCTGATTGGCAGGGAGCCTGCTTCTCCCTCTCCCCCTACTGCTCCCCCTGCTTGTGCTCTCTCACTCTCTCTGTCAAATAAATAAATAAAATCTTAAAAAAAAAATTATTTTCAGCAATAGAAAAAAATGTAGCACATTTCTCAATTAAACCATCCCATCATCTTATGCCTACCTGAATAGACTTTTGTGGCACTGGGTTCAAGAAATATTATAAAATATAATAATGAATTCCTTCAAACTTTTGTATATTTTTAAAAATACTAATTTAATTACATTAATGATACCTGAATAATTACATATTAAAATTAAATAGTACAGAAAAAAATAATTTTCTATTAATGATTACAACCCTTAATTGTAGCCCCCTTCTCATGAATCTCTGGTCTCCTTTGACATTTTTTCTTTTTTTAATTATAGAGGAAAAGGAGGTCCTTTTATGCCTTTAGAACCCAGAAGCCTAGAGGCAGAATGGTTATTTCTAACTTCACAAAACTAATAGAAATAAAACAAATAGCTCAGGGCTTTAGACGGTCAGCTTAAGTCAACATCAGAGAACTAGAGAGCTTATCTGGTGGCCTTAAAATAATTCTATCTTGTAAATACAGGAGCAACTTTGCTGAAAATCAGACCCAAAGTTTAATTGTGCTGGTTACAGATTACATATGTTGAATTTGCTGCCTCCTCCAGAGTCCATGTGAGACTTAGGACAGCAGAGGTGGGATCTGGATAGGGATACCCAGGTGGACTGGGACTGCTGAAAATGTGAAATCATTACACAAGGAAGCAGATGCAAATGCCTGCTCCTTTTTCGGGGATGCATGCAGAAGTTTCTTAGGCCAAACCTAGACATCTTTTTTCTGTACCTGTACCTTGTCTTTCTTTCATCCCACATCCAATGAAATACCAAGTTCTTTTTTTTTTTGAAATACCAAGCTCTTTTAAATTTTACCTCCTACCTTTTAACTTATTTTTAACTTATTTTAACTTATTTTTATTTATTTATTTTTATTTATATTTATTTATAAATATTTATTTATTTATTTTTATTAACTTATTTATTTTTATTTATTAACTTATTTTTATTACCATTGTCATCACTTCAACCTGTACATGAACTATTTTTATATACTTCCCTGGGGTGCTAGCCGCTTCCTGCATTTACTATCTCTATATTACCTCAGTACTTTGTCTTTTCAATCTTCCTATATTAAAATGCACTCGATTAAATGATCTCTGTGAAAATAGCTGGCGTGGCTTCTGCATTCAGTATCTGATGCAGTATCTGATCTGAGAGGTTTTAAAAGCTTGGGAGATGTTTATGGGGCATGAGGAATTTCCTGCATAGCCAAGTCTTCAATTCACAAGACAGACCTACATTTTAAAGATTTTGGGATATAACTAATTATATAGAAATTAAGCAAATAACCTAATGAGAGGGTGCTGAGGGGGAAGAACTAGATCCACAGAGCCCAGAGAAGCTCCGATATTTAAGGGTTGAGTTTTAGAGAAGCTACAAAAAAAGCTGTGAGAACATGACCAAGTAACTTAATTAATTTGCTTTCCTTTAATATTAACTGCTGCATTCTTAAATTTACACATTTGTTGAAAAATATATTTGGTATGGATGTTATTAGGATAGAAAAGCCTATTTTATTTCCCTATGTATTTATAAGTCATATGTTTAAGTTATAAGATTTAAAGATAGACGTTTGGTTAGAGACTAGCTCTTTTCCATCTCAGAAATGAGAAAACTAAAGCTTAAAGTTATATAAGGTAATGTCAAAGGCACACACTTCCTAAGTTAACCAGGACTAACAATGTCTAGACTATTACTTGGCTAACTATTTTTAGCTAGGTCCTCTTTCTCCTATGCCATTTTCTGTGAATCTAAAATAGTCTAAGTCTGGGGTGCAGGGGAGAAAGGATAAATAAAGATTTCTCAGGAATATTCATTCACTGACATAAATTTTTTGACAAACTGCATAATTTTGATATAACTTGCCTCAGGTACTTGAAGTGATCAGTCTGCATTTCCTAAAAATATATCTGCTACTAAAACCCATTAGATCCACAAATTCAGTATCTTTTCTTTACTCCTTCCCTAATAGAACCTTAAGGATGAGGGCTTTACAGTGTCTTTTTATGTTGTCACAAGCTAGTTTATCCCTTACTTGGTGCTTAACCTTAGGAAGTTCCTCAGCATTCTTTCTTCTGTTTCCTCATCAGTAGTAAGAAGGATAATCATGGAATCTCACAATTAGAATTCAACGAATTATTACATGGAAAACATTTTAAATTACTGCACTCAGTGAGTACCCAGCAAGCTATTATGTTTAATAACATCACTATTAATCTTTCTTCTGTCACTCATAGAAAGCTGTAAAGTGTGCTAACTAGAGAAAGTGCAATATTGTGTGGAATGAATTTTGAACAGGTATCTAAAAATTGATTGTAATGTGTGAAAGTTTTAGTTTCTCACAGCTTTCATAAACAACTGAATGCACATGATACATGTTTGTACATACATATAAACTCTACCAAGGAGCAGAAGTTAGCTATTTCATATAGGGATTAATAATTATCATTAAAACACCAACTGCCAAATTTAGTGTGTCCTACTTTATCAATTAGGTAGTTATTATTTTCATTTTATAGATGAGAAACCTGAGATTTACAACAGTCAAATAGATGGCCCTTGGTCTCTCAGTAAGTGGTGCAATTGAGAATAGATAAAGTATTTAAATTTCATTTTTATTTTTATTTTTTTAATTCCATTTTTATATAAGTATCAAGAGCTCCTCTAAATATGTCTATTTGTTTGACTATCCATAATCCTATCTTATACATAAGAGGTCAAAATAACATGTGGAGTTCAGTATATAATGCAATTTATTTTTACTTTTTAAAATAAGTAATTTTTATTCATAATTTATATCAAGTAAATCATATTTATAATTATGGACCTACTATTTTATGGTCCCAAATTATGTATTCTTTTTTCCCAAGTAATTTTTTTTAAGATTTTTAATGACAGTACATAAATCATTGAGAAAACAAGTTATTCTAGCTGGACATCTGCTATTTAAGTTAAAGGCCAATAAAAGAGTGGAATACACTTTTCTGCTGAAAACAGACAGATGGTCAGTTAATCATAGTGCTTCATAAATTGAATATGAGATAGTATGATTAATTATCAAATATGTATTCATATATTAATCAGAACCTAACTTGAGCATAATAAGAAAGTAAAGTTTCTGTTTCTAGCCAAATATATTTATTATATTTATAGGCTATTTTCTTTGTGTTTGAGTTAAAGGGTATTTTGTTTTCTTGTTTCCATGGCCTTTTACCACGTGGTCTGTTTTCTCTGAATTTGATTTTACTTTTTCTGGTATTAGGTAGGCTTGTATTTTTATTTTAAAATATGCCCTTGGGTACCTGGGTGGCTCAGTTGGTTAAACGTCAGACTCTTGATTTCAGCTCAGGTCATGATCTCAGGGTCCTGGGATCAAGCCCCTCATTGGGCTCCATGATCAATGGGGAGTCTGTTTCTCCCTCTGCCCCTTCTCCTGCTCGTGCTCACGCTGTCAAATAAATAAATAAAATCTTTAAAAAAATAAAATATGCCTTTATATTTATTACTCTATAAGTCCTGGGTTTTTTTTAAGTACTGTTCATTAGATACATATTATGAACATGATATGAAGAACTTGAGTAAACTTCCTCCCCTCTCTTCTTCTCAGTGTCCAGTTTTAAGAATCAATACTACAGATCTTCCTCAAATTATGAGAGGTTATATCAATAAACCTATGCTAAATTGAAAATATCATGTCAAAAACTCATTTAATACACCTCAGCTACTGAACATCATAGCTTAGCCCACCCTACCTTAAACATGCTCAGAACACTCATATTAGCCTATAGGTGAGCAAAATCATCTCACATAAAGCCTATTTTAAAATAAAGTGCTGGCTATCTCATGTAATTCACTGAGTACTGTACTAACAGTGAAAAACACAATGGGTTGCATGGGTCACAATGGCTTAAAGTGTATCTGTTTTTCACCCACATGATCCCGTGGCTGCCTGGTAACTGAAATCAGGAGAGAGGATTCTACCGCATATCGCTGGCCTGAGAAAAGATCCAAATTCAATATTCGAAGTGCAGTTTTATTGAATCCCTATCACTTTCATACTATTGTAAAGTCGAAAAATCCTAAGTTTAAACACTGTACATCTGGGACTACCTGTATTATTATTTTTTACAATGTCCCTTAGTAGATCTTTCAAATTTAAGTTTATATAATACAATTGGTGTGCTTATTCTACTTTCCACCTTCTCCCCTCCTCCTTCCATTTACATTCTCTTTTGACACTGTTATCCTTACTGTTGTATTCTAAAACAAATGTCCTAAAAATATGAGATTCAATGTAATTACTGCAGTGTACTTGCTGATATAAAATCTCTGTCTCAAGACTTTCCTTCCTTGAATGTCTACTAGGTGTGGCTCCATTGTCTTCTTGCATTGAATGTTCCTAGGGAGAAATCTATTAGCACCTTCATTGTCCTTCAATTAAGAGGGACTTCATTTAAAAAAAAAAAAAAAAAAAAAACAGAACCAGAAACCAAAACAAAACACCTTTATTGCCCAAAAGATACCTTTTGTTTTTGTTTAAATTTTAATAAATTCACTCATTATCAATTTTTCTTATTTTTAACTATTTCAGTTTAATTTTCTCTGGCACATGTCTGTTACTTAAATATGTAGTTTCAATTTTTTTTTTCAGAAAAGTTTTGCCTGAATTATATCTTAAAATATGGGTTTAAGTCCATTGTCTTAGTTTTCTTCTTTGAGCTCTCCAAATAATTACTTGATGGATTTTCTTTGCAATCTATGCCTATCACTTTCTACCTAACACCTTTAATTGTTTGTTTTTGTTTCCTTGTAGTTTGAGTGATAGCTGTCATATGTCTCTTCAACGCACTGTATTGCACTTTCCATACTCTTCATTCTCCATTGTAGGACAACTAATGTAGTCTTTACTTTTCCTGAAAGCCTTTTTTTTATTTTCTTCCTGAACTCTGTTTGCTCTATTATCTAGCCAACACCTTTGTTGTCTGGGAATCGATTCCTGGTTCCCATTTTCATTTTTTAATGTGTTTTTTTTTGTTTTTTTTTTGTGTGTGTGTGGGTTTTTTGTTGTTGTTTTTGTTTTGTTTTGTTTTTGTTTCTTTTTACCTGGTGTCCACTTGGGTTTATTTCTGATTGCTGCTCATTTTTTGAGAAGGAACAAGATAAAATTTTGAGCTATGTACTTTGGAGTATGATGGAAACCAAGCTGAAGCATTGTATAATCATCCTAAGGTTGATCACCTCCAGAAACCTTTTACCAATTGGGTTATTTCCTTTGCTTGGCAAACACTTGTCCTTTCAGTATTTGGTGTTCAAAACCTAGGGCTCACCTGGTTCTGTATTCTTTGCACAGTATTGCAACATTTTCTAGGCATGGGGAGGAAAGTCTAGATAATAGAGAGTCTTCTTCAGAGCCACCTCCTCCTCCACCAGTTGAAGTTACATAGTTGGCCTCCTAGGAACACTTGTCAATTCTCCTTTTTCTATTCTTACTATAGATTTTCACTACAGCAACTGCTATAATCAAATGATTATTGAATATACCTTTGAGGAGCATGGCACTACTACAAATTCAAATGTATTCACTTTATACTGATTAACTAAAGAAGTGCTCAAAAATAGTTGTGAGTAGGTCTTTTAACTATGTCTTACTAACAAGCTGAAGGTAGCATTTTACTCAGCTAGTAATTCGTAGAATTGAACCGTGAAGTCAGGTAGGCTGGTGCTGACATCTTTGCTTTAACTTGTCTACACTGGTCTGCCTCTCATCTCCCTTATCTCAGTTGAGGCTCACAGGTTATATATTTTAAGTGACAGCAAGTCACTTAAAGTCTGTAAGCAAGTCTGTAAAATAAGGGTAGAATAATAATAATTACTCAGAACTAACTACACACTTAGCCAGGTTTTAGCAGGAGAAAAAACATAAGTTGAAGTAATAAATCCCTTGGAGTAGCTACCAGATTAAGAAATATATAGAGAGAAAGCCCTGGGGGGAATTCTACTTCCAAATGCTGACTAATAGCAATGAAGACATTACTTACACATACCTCTGCAAGCAGGGATAAAAATGGACAAGGCTCTGAAAACTATTGTGAATTAGAGTGATCATTTGAGTACATGAGGCTTGTTGGTATCAAAGGGTATCATCCAGAATTGGTCAAATAACCCCAAACCCTAGAGTTCCCCAAACATAAAAGAACAAAAGAGCATAAGAAAGAAATCTGTTAGGGGTGCCTGGGTGGCTCAGTTGGTTAAGCATCGACTCTTGATTTTGGCTCTGGTCATGATCTCAGGGTCATGGAATTGAACCCCGCATGGGGCTCTGTGCTCAACACAGAGTCTGCATTTCCCTCTCTCTCCTGCTGCTTGGCACTCTCTCTCTCTCTGTCTCAAATAAATCAAATCTTAAAAAAAAAAAAAAAAGAAAGAAAGGAATCCTGTTAGACAATTGAAACTAATCCAGAATGCAATCTGAGAAAGCCCTTCAAACATCCTCATGCCCAAACACACCTCCTTCAGGACAGAGAAAAACAGACAGAACATAAAATATGTAGTCCAAAAATAAAAGAACTGGAATTAAAATAAATAAAATAAAACTATAATTAAAATAAAGTTTCCTATGGGCACCTGGGTGGTTCAGTTGGTTAAGCGACTGCCTTCGGCTCAGGTCATGATCCTGGAGTCCCTGGATCGAGTCCCACATCAGGCTCCCTGCTCAGCAGGGAGCCTGCTTCTGCCTCTGACCTTCCCCCCTCTCATGTGCTCTCTCTCTCATTCTCTCTGTCTCAAATAAATAAATTTAAAAAATCTTAAAAAATAAATAAATAAATAAAGTTTCCTATGCTACCAGAGGAAACATAATAGGTAGTTTCATTCACATAATATGGAAAATTGATGAGGGGTCATTGAATTAGTCATACTGGATGCAAGTAAATTAAAGAGATCACAGGACATCTACACGAAGATATTATATAATAAGTCAAAAGAGAAAGCAAAAAAAAAAAAAAAAAAAAAGAATTCAAGACCCATTTTGAAATAGAAGGTTTTTCACTAAAGTCCACAAATGTTTCAAGCTATAGGAAAATTTAGACCTTTACATAAATTCAATATAATGGAGCCAAAATTTATGTAACACAACAAAACAATGAGATGAAATGGGAGACTTAAAATAGAGTGAAACAGATTGAAGACAAATATATCATAGCTATAAACAACACAGGACAGACTAGATATAGCTGTTGCCAAATTTTTTAACATGGACAAAAGCTACAAATGATTTAAGTGACTGCAGATGAAAAAAAAAACAGATTAAGGAAGTACTAAGATGATAATGGCTCCTGAGAAAAAAACTTATTTCAGGACTGATGCACTTAAGTAAAATACATAATGAATATTAAAGAAAGTATATTCAAATTACCTTTGGAAAAATAGGTTCCAGAAATGAAGTAATTACTGATAAACATTTAAATTTTATCCCAGGTAAAATTGATATTTAGTTATTTATCAGTGCATTCACTGAATAAGTAATTATGGTATTCCTTCTTCTTGGCACTGGAATAAAATGCAGAAGACACATATGGATTCTGGTCTAATGGAATTTACATTCCAGTATGAATGTACTGGATGTACACTCATGAAATCCAGGCAATCAAAGAAATAACTAAAATAACTATATGTTTCAGTAAATGTAATTGAGAAAATATAAACTGCCAGGATAATAAACAGAATTACTACAGACAGCGTTAGAAAAATTTGAAGGTAAGATTATTAAAAATATAAGAATGATCCAACAATGGGAGGAGAAATGTTTCTAAGAAAGAAACAAAAGGTGTAAAGGCCTGTAAGCAAAGAAAGAGTTGGCTTTTCAAATTTTTTTAGCTTTCCACCCTGTAATAAGCCACCATTACTTACTTAATTTATTTCTATATAAATATACAGCAAGATTGAGTTTACCCTTTACAAACAGTTCTGTTTAAGTCATCTTAACCTATAAGAAGAAATAGTAGCATGGTGCTACCAAACCGTTCTCTGAAGTGCTTGTGCCTATTTATTTAAGTTCCCATCAACAACATCCTGGAATTTTCTTTTCCTCATAATCAGATGCATGTCTCACTGATATTTTGCATTTTCTACCTTTGACTGTTAAATCCAATAAGATTATTCTCTTTGAGTTCAGATAGTAATGATAAAACCATGTTTTTAAACAAACCAGTATAGTAATCTGCCGGTACAGATTTGGTTTCCCAAAACCTTGACAAAAAATACCAACTTCTTTTATATCAACTCTAAATGCCAAAAGTATATGAGATAACAACTCCCATGTCCAGAAGTTAAGTTTCAATTCTCCAGAATTCTGTGGTTCTTTGTTAATTGGATGACATGAACATCAAATTAGAATTTTTTGGCTTTCATCACATGCTAAGACAAAAGGATTCAGCAAATTCTTGACAACAGTTGACTAATTGTGGGGACTCTTTCAATGATTGTATTAGAATCCATCTCTTTCTAGATTCCTCAGGAGCTCTCTGCCTCAGAAGCTGCTGGAACTGAGGCAAGAGAAGTCAGGGGTTTTGCTGGGTTTCCAAAGTGGAGGCATACATTCATATAGAAAACTTTCATATTCAAAACTGATAATCAGAAGAAAGACCTACTGTATCATGAGTCATCTCATGAAAAGGGTGTAGGTGATGCACCTTTATAGTGATCTGCCAAGCATAGAAGGGAATAATGAGCCACCATCAAATAATTTTGGAGGCTGGGAAGTCCAAGATCAAGCAGATATGTCTGGTGAGGACCAGCTGCCTGGTTCATAGATAGCCATCTTTTTGCTGTCCTCACACACTTAAAGAGCAAGAAGTTGCTTTTAAAAAAGATACACAGATAAGTGTGGAATAAGAGAAAGCTTGATGAAAAAAGATTGGATGATATGAGGAATTCTTAATCTCAGGAAACAAACTGAGGGTTGCTGGAGCGGTGGGGGTGGGAGGGATGGGGTGGCTGGGTGATAGACATTGGGGAGGGTATGTGCTATGGTGAGCGCTGTGAATTGTGTAAGACTGTTGAATCACAGACCTGTACCTCTGAAACAAATAATATATGTTAAAAAAAAGAAGAAGAAGAAGAAGAAGATAGTAGAAAGGGAAAAATGAAGGGGGGGAATCGGAGGGGGAGACGAACCATGAGAGACTATGGACTCTGAGAAACAAACTGAGGGTTCTAGAGGGGAGGGCGTGGGGGGATGGGATAGCCTGGTGATGGGTATTAAAGAGGGAACGTATTGAATGGAACACTGGGTGTCATATGCAAACAGTCATGGAATACTACATCAAAAACTAATGATGTAATGTATGGTGATTAACACAACATAATAAAATAAAATTTAAAAAAAAGATTGGAATGATTAAAGAGCTAAGCCATTAGGTCTATTTATAAGTAGAACTTTTTTCTACTTGTAATTGAAAATCATCAAATGTTTTAAGCAAGAAATGACATTATTCCTTTAGTTTTTTAAAGGGGATCACTTTTTCTTTTTTTGTATTGTGTGTCCATTGAATTAGAAGGGTCCAGAGTAGAACTGGGGAGAATAGCTAGGTAATATCTGCATAGCTCATGTGACAATGACACTTCACTTTGATGACATTAGAATTCAGTAAGAGAAATTAATACTTTTGTAATACTTCAGACAGAAAACAGCCAAATATACTAAAGGATTTGAAGTAAGTAATGATGAAAAAGGAGGACCTGAACATGGCATTTAGGTTTCTGGCCTGGGCATCTGGTGTCAGCACTGAGGAAACCCCACTCTACTCAGGTAAGGGGAATTGGAGTGGAGAGCAGTTTTGAGGTGAAGAAACTCAAACTTACTTTGGAACATTTAAGGAGATATTTAAAATAGGCAGTTCACTATAAATAATCAGAGATACCACACAGGCAGCTGAATATAGCAGTCTCTGGATAAGAATTTAGGGATAAAGATATAATTGTGTGAACCACTGGCATTAAAATGACACTAAAATTCAAGGTTTAGTTTATCAATAACAAGGGAAAGAATGTCAGGAGAGAAAAGGAAGAGGACTTGATTTAAAAGGAGGAAACAGGAGGAGTGACAGATAAAAAGCAACCAATTGGATAACAGGAAAACCTTGAGGAAGTATCAGTTCAAAAGCCAGGAGGACGGAGTATCTCAAACCACAGAAAATGGCCACACGGTTAAACGCTAAGGAGTTTATTCAGATCCAGATAAAGGAGTGTCCTTTGGAAACTTTGACTAAGAAATACTGTAATAGAATAACCACAAGAATAGACATTACACAAATATTATGATATTGTGGGAAGAGAAATGTGGTAGAGAATGTAAATGACTTAATTTCTTCATCTTTTAAAGGGTATTAACAGAAAAGCCTACAAATGATCAATCTAGATTTGAAAGATTAATTATTGAAAGTTATGACATCAAGTCCCAATACATCTGTAATGATGTATGTAAGAAAAATTGGGAGTAAAGAAGACTTCAGGATCTGTAAGATGGGTAGAAGAAAGTACACGGTCCCTATTTCACCTTCTTTATCAGTAAAACACCAGAGGCAAAATAACTTAGTAGTGTAACACAACAGTTCTCCAGAATCAACCACCTTGGTTCAAATCCCAGCTCTACAACTTATTGAGAATGTAAATTCGGCAAGGTTATTAAACTTCTACATGCTTCACTTTCTTCATTTATAAAAGTAATGCTTGCCTCACAAGGTTGTAGTAAAAAGTGAAAGGAATTAATCTGTGCAAAGCGCATAAAAAAAACTCCATTATTTGATGAATGTTTGCAATTCTTATACTGTCTGAAGTTGATGAATCAACTTAATTATATCATATAAAACATAAAAAAAACACAAAATGTCAACTGTGTGACCATGAACTTTCCAATCACTATGAGAAAAAGTCACACACACAAAGTAAAAGAAAACAGATTATCAGTATGACAAGTGAGAAACTAATGGAAGCATTAGGAATGTATTATAATAAAAAATGAAATGAAATTATATTAAAAAACCTCCATATATTAGTTATTTCAATAAAAACAAATAGGATCCTGTGTCTTTGTCTTATCCAAAGGGCACACTCTAGAATGAACAGTGAAAACTGTGACAAAGAGGAGCATTTTATAATAATAAATTCAGTCTACATAAATCAACAAAAGTCATAAAAAATGTAATGATACATATAATAATGTTAAAATATCTAAGGCATAAACTAATTGTAGCAATAGTTTTTCAATTTGCTGGAGATTTCTTCATTTCCTAAAGAATAACTGTAGTTTTCTTTTTTTTTTTTTTAAGATTTTAATTATTTATTTGAGAGAGAAAATGAGATAGAGAGAGCATGAGGGGGGGAGGGTCAGAGGGAGAAGCAGACTCCCCGCTGAGCAGGGAGCCTGATGCGGGACTGGATCCCGGGACTTCAGGATCATGACCTGAGCGGAAGGCAGTTGCTTAACCAACTGAGCCACCCAGGTGCCCTAGTTTTATTTTCTCAAAATAAAGAAATTGATACATATGTTCTAGGGATACCTTATATGTTATTTCTATATTAATTCCTACCTTCTATTCTGGTATACAGAATTAAATTTGTGGACAGAAAAAAAATTTAATAAATATTAACATTTTTAAAGGATAAATTGTTATAAATAAGTCAATCAATTAGCTAAAAATAAATCATTAAAATATCCAAATAAAAATAGGAAAGGTGGAACACAGGAGTTAAGATATATAGAAATAAGCAAAACAGGGCACCTGGGTGGCTCAGTTGGTTGGGCGACTGCCTTCGGCTCAGGTCATGATCCTGGAGTCCAGGGATCGAGTCCCGCATCGGGCTCCCTGCTCAGCGGGGAGTCTGCTTCTCCCTCTGACCTTCCTCCTTCTCATGCTCTCTGTCTCTCATTCTCTCTCTCTCAAATAAATAAATAAATAAATAAATAAAATCTTTAAAAAAAAAAAGAAAGAAATAAAACAAACAAAACCAAACAAAACAGTAGAATTGATCGATACATTCAAGAGCTGTTTTATTATACAATAATGAGAATAACAGTTAAGTTCCCAATAGAAACAATGAAAGCCAGAAGAAAATAAAATGGCATTTTTTATCTGTGAAATAAATTAATTCCCCAAATAAAATTCAATATGTAGAATATATATATACATATATATAAATTTCAAAAATAAAAAGAAATAAATATGATAAATAAAGACTGAGAAATACCACCAGCAATCCTGTACTAAAAGAATTAGTAAAGGAAGTACCTCAATGGCAAGAAGATGACCCAAGAAGGAAACAAAAATTAAAGAAGGAAAGAATAGCAATGAAAGAGCAAGGATGTGGGCAATATAAATAAATATTTACAACACAATAAATTAAATTGGTATCTTGTAAGTTTTAAAATATATGTTGAATTAAAAAACAAGAAATCAGAGTGCAAAATTTCTAGAAAAAATAATGAAGTGATAAAAGGAAAATACTTGAAAATATGGAGTTAAAAAATGAATATTATAATCTCAAGACTAACCACAAAAATAATAATTAAGATGATTAACTGTAAGTTAATATAAGGAAAGCTGAAAAAAAAAATGTGTATCTAGTTAATTGCAAAGGTAAAAAAAGAAGAAAACAAAAAGGATTAAAAATACAGATAAAATGGGGAAAAATTAGATGGCCCTTGATTATGTCAATCATTATATTAAATGTAAATTAATGAAATATATTGATTAAAATGTAATGAATTACATGTGGAGTTTTTCTGTTTCCAAGATGTAAAATTTACATAAGAAGACATCAAAACTTTCAAAGTAAAATGATGAAAATAATATACAATGTAAACACTAACCAAAAAAGTCAATACTTAAGCTAATATCAGACAAAGTAAAAATTTTTTTAAAAAAGCAATTTCCTGGAGATGCATTTCATTATAATAAAAGGCCAGATTAACAAGAAGATATTACGATGCTAATATATTATGAATATACTATATGGCTTCAAATATAAACACAAAATGAAAATGAAAAAGTAAATATACTCACAATCATAGGGGAAATTTCAACACTACTTTCTTGAGGGCTGGTAAAATAAGCCACCAAAAAATATATATAAAATAACAGAAAAATACAAATAACTAGATTCAACTGATACTGAAAGAATATTGCAGTTAACAATAAAAATGCCAAAATACACTCTATGTGCCATGGGACATTTATCACAATTGATTTTCAAATAAGAGCCAATAAATTTCATAGGGTTAGATATTAAACAATATACTTGTAAATAATCCATAGGTCAAAAAACACCGTAACAGAATGTAAGAAATATTTTTGTCTGCATTGTAAAGACATATAACATCCAATGGGAAGCAGCAAAACAGTGCTTAGAGAAAAATGTATGGTCTTTTTTTTTTTTTTTAAAGATTTTATTTATTTATTTGAGAGAGAGAAAGCATGAGAGGGGGGAGGGTCAGAGGGAGAAGCAGACTCCCTGCCGAGCAGGGAGCCCGATGAGGGACTCGATCCAGGGACGCCAGGATCATGACCTGAGCCGAAGGCAGTCGCTCAACCAACTGAGCCACCCAGGCGCCCGAGAAAAATATATAGTCTTAAGTAACTACTTTTTCCAAGTTTTTATTTAAATTCCAGTTCATTAACATACACTGTAATATTAGCTTCAGGTATACAATTAAGTGATCCTTCACTTACATAAAAACCCAGTACTCATCCCAAGTGTCCTCCTTAAAACCCATCACCTGTTTAACCCATCCCCCCACCCACCTCTCCTTCAGGATAACCTCAGTTTGTTCTCTATAATTAAGAGTCTGTATCCTGGTTTGCCTCTCTTTCTCTTTTTTTTCCCCCATGTTCATGTTTCATTTCTTAAATTCCACATATGAGTGAAATCATATGGTATTTGTCTTTGACTTATTTCCCTTTGCATAATATACTCTAGTTCCATCCATGTCATTTCAATGGTAAGATTTCATTCTTCTTGATAGCTGGGTAATATTGCATTGTGTGTGTGTATGTGCCTAGTAGTGCAATTGTTGGATGGTAGGGTAGTTCTATTTTTATTTTTGAGGAATCTCCATACTGTTTTCCAGAGTGGCTGCACCACTTTGCATTCCCACCAAATGTGCAACAGGGTTCCCCTTTCTCCACATCTTCACCAACATCTGGTGTTTCCTGTGTTGTTAATTTTAGCCATTCTGACAGGGATGAGGTGATATCTCATTGTAGTTTTGATTTGTATTTCCCTGATGATGAGTGATGTTGAGTATCTTTTCATGTATCAGTTAGCCATCTGTTTGTCTTCTTTGGAAAAATGTCTATTCATGTCTTCTGCTCACTTTTAACTGGATTATTTGTTTTGTTTTGTTTTGTTTTGTTTGGATTATTTGGTTTTTGCCTGTTCACTTTTATAAGTTCTGTATAGATTTTGGATCCTAACCCTTTATCAGATATGTCATTTGCAAATATCTTCTCCCATTCTGAAGGTTGCCTTTCAGTTTTGTTTATTGTTTCCTTCGCTGTGCAGAAGCTTTTTATCTTGATGAGATCCCAATAGTTTATTTTTGCTTTTGTTTCCCTTGCCTCAGGAGACCTAATAAGAAGTTGCTACAGTTGATGTCAAAGAGTTTACTGCCTGTGTTCCCTTCTAGTATTTTGATGGTTTCCTGTCTTGCATTTAGGTTTTTTGAGTCAAAGTAACTATTTTAGATAAGAAGAAAGTCAAAGAATCAGTAATCTTGGTTTCAAAAATCTAGGGAAAAAACAGTAAATCTCACTCAAGATATGGAAGAAAGTAAATAATAATATTAAATAGAAAAATATACAATAGAGTACAGAAAATCCAAAAATTATTTATGAAAGCAATAAAAAAGTGATTATACCCTCAGCAAGATTGTTCAAGACAATAAGGAAATAAAAAATCAAGCTACCAAAATCAGAAATTAAAAAGGAGACATAACTGTAGATCCTCAATACAATTCAAAGATTATAAAAATTAGGAACTATTATACAGTAACAAATTTGACAGTTAATATGAACAGACCAATTTCTTTAATCATAAATAGTTGCAGAAAATATTTTATAGCTGCCATATCATTTCATCATAAAACTGTTAGCAAATTAGGGATGGAAGGCAACTTCTTTGCTCTGATAAAGAGTATCTACAAAAGCCTGTCATCAAACATCATGCATAATGGAGAATTGCTGAATTTCCACCCTGAGAACATGAGTGACTCGACAGTACCCACTATCACATAATAGTGTACCATGTTGTAATGGAAGTGCTAATCAGCACAATAAGGGAAGGAAAGAAAAGGTTAATTTTTTTTTGAAAAAATAAGAAAAGAAAAGGATGGAATAACACTAGTACTATTCACACATGATATATATGATCATGGGCATGCATATATATATATACACCAAAAAGATAAGGATGTCCATAACTGCTTTATTCATAAAGCCTAACAAACGAGTATCTATATCCAAATAATGGAATAGTATACAACAATGAGAATTTTTTAAAACTATAATTATTTATAAAAATGTGAAAAAAATTTACCAAGATAATGTTTGGGAAAAGAAGCCAGACACGATAAGCAAAATGTTGTCTCATTTTCACAAAAGTGAAAAATAATGGACAGTCAAGTTGGGATAGTGATCACCCTTGCCCTGGGCAGTGCCAGGGTAGGCCCAGGGTGGGCTTCTAGGCTGCTTGTGATGTTCACGGTCTTGTACCATGTAATGAATAGGAAGATGTTCACTTCATGAAAATTCATCAGACTGCACACTTTTGCTTCCCTCGCTCTTCTACAAGTAGGTTGTAATTTAATAAAAAGTTTACTTAAATTAATATTTTATAATGAAATATTCCCACTGATGTTGAAGCAATAAGAAGTTGCTCCTCTTATCCATATCATATTATCATTTTATGGAAGTAGTAGTCATGCCATTGGAGAAGGAATCAATAACAAAAAATATTAGAAGGGAGAAAACAACAAAGATTGTTATTTGTAATTGATGTGATTTTATGCTTAGAAAACAGAAAATTCTTTGGAAAAACTTTTGGGAGTAATAAAAGCCATGCAGTAATCAGGCTGAGGACAAAACTAATATATAATAGTATAAAACAATTTTCTGCATGAAAGTTAAACAAAGTACAAAAGTATAAGGAGAGAAGAGACCCTATTAAAAATAGCAGCTAATATCTATAATACTTAGGAATAAATTTAACAGTAATTGTGCAGAATGATTCTATGAATAAAATAAGACTCCAGATGCTTTCCCATTCTATTATGGATCATCAGGGGAATTTGTGTTGCCCAGAGATAGCACCGAGACAATTTTCCTTACATGAATTACTCACAGCAAAATATGGGAGTTGAGGTTATTGACTCCTTGTCCTTCAGGATGTTTCTCAGCCTCCTCCTGACATTATAAACTTGAGTGTTCACAGATTACAAATTAATTCTTAAGTCATACTTAGTGAAACATAATTAGGAATGCTAATTTGCTACAAGAAATGGCATTCCAAAGCCAAATATGAATGATTTTGGATATCCTTATTATCACCCTGCTCCTATTCATTAGCGGAGGTAATTAAGAGTTGGCTGCAAATACAAAACATTCATTAACAGTCCTTTATTATCCTTGCTCTCTCTCCTTATGGAGTCTGATGTTCAAGTTCTGGTGACTTTTCACATTATTTTGCCTTTGTGTTTATGAAATTCAACTTCCTGGTAGTTACTTCTCATTCCTCTATAACAAAAGGAAAATGAACCAGATACAGTCCAAGAGGGAAGTAATTGAGGCACCAGGCACTGGAATTGTTTCAAGAAAATGCTAGTGGAGTGCATTTACCTTTCCATTCTGGAAAGGCATAGCTTGTGAGAAAACATCTAGTGTACTTATTTTTGATTTATAAGTAAATGCGTATTCAAACTTACCTTTTATTCATGAATGCTTCTCCCTAAGGTATCCAAATAAGATGGCATTGAAATCATTATGTAAATATAACACAAGAGTAAAATGTAAGTAATTATGGCCACTTGTAGATGATGAAGGATCTAAATGGTTCAGCTTTTGAAAATTTTCACTTGTGATTAAAAAATGGCCTCTCTCAATTATCAGGAAAACCTAAAGAGTTTTGAAAATATTACAGTAAATATTAAACATTTTAGTCAACCATCACCATGTTATAAAGTTGATTTCAAGCAATGGCATCAATTTTTATGCTTAATTTTCAAAGTTAAAATATCTGTTCTACTTTGCTAATATAGCAGATGAAACAGTGTGGGTAGATTGGTTAGTATATTGTCTGATATTTAACGTGTCCCATAATAGTTTATTATGGAGTTATTTACAGTATTAACATTTTTATTTTTTAGAAATATTCATATATTTTATAATTTAACTGACTTCACTACAAGGAACATACATACAGTGGGCTTCCCTCTCTCAGGGAGATCTGGGACTTCAGTTGGCACTACAATGGTTATTATATACATGGATAGCACAGTGCCTGGCCCTTAATAATTAGTTGAATGAATGAATAAATGAAGGAATGTACCTTTGAAAGGCTGATTAACATTCAGTGATATGAAAGAGTCAGTGCCTTTTTTGAGCAATAAAACAAATCCCAACCATGAAATTTTAGGACCAGAATTCCCAGCTGTCTGTCCCCTAATGATTGATATTTCTTTCTCTGACCAGATTCTAGTTGAATTAAATTCCCTTCTGGTGTTGAATACTGACCCTCCTGGGTATAATTAACCCCCCCACCCAGAAGAGGTCATTTATCTTGTCTGGGATAAGATAAACACTTAATTGTCCAAGCCTGTTTGACTTTTCTGACCTGTCATAATTTTAGAAATTGTTCTGCACTTAAAATAGTATTCTAGATAATTCTGTCTTTACATTAATCCTTCTTGATGAGCAGTTTAGAATATTTAAAAAGAAATTAGAACAAAGAGGGAGCTTGTGCAAATGTCCATATAGTAATTTTATAGCAATAAAGATAAATATGCAGTGGTGCATATTTTTGGTACTTAGGAGACAGTATTGATTGGATTGAAAAGCTTATGTTTCGTCTGTTTTACACTACATTGGTTTTGACACAGATGTCTTGATTGTTATTTGAATAAATAAAGTCAGAGATAGCAAAAAAACAAAACCTACATATAACATAGAGTAACAGTGGCCTAAGGTAAGCCAAAGACACCCAAGAGATAAAAGAATAAGGTGAGTTTTCGATAGGAGAAAATATATTTACAGGAAAAGAATTCTAATGTTTTTTTAAATATAGATTTAAATACATTTTACTGGAATTTGATTTTAACTTTATTAAATTTTTAAAATTTTCAAATTAAAAGCTAACTATGGAATATAAAGATCATCACCATAGTGTGTTCATTCTTCTATTTCTTGTGTTTTTTAAATATGCACATATCATCAGATTAACTATTTATGGTGATTACTTGTGTTTGTTTTAAGCATAATTGAAGAGCACAATATCCAGTGGAAGACATGTGAAAATTAGATATTTTGCTATGACTTTCTTTGAGAAAGAGTTTGCTATTCTTCCTTCAAATTTTTCACTATGTTGTAAATTATTTATTTTCTTACACAGAATCTTGACCATGCTTCTCATGGGAATGTCAGAATAAAATATATTATATATAATTTATAATTTCTGCTACTCCATTTAAATTTTCACAGTCTATGTTTCCAAATTTGCTCTATTTATTACTGGAGTAATAGAATGATCTCTAAGAGAGAAGACTGGGGAGGCAGACAGATAATATCAGCTTAAAAATGGCACACTGCTTTTGGAAGGAAGTCAAAGACCTTAGGATAATATTCATGAATTCCTAACCAAACCTACTTTTGCAGCCTTTTGTACTTACAACATCAAATCCACCCTATGCTCAGTTGAAATACATTACTAATGCTTCTCTCAAAAATAGTGGAGCAGAGAAATGATGGGGAGGAAAAAAAAGGATCTGAGAGCAAAGTGAAAAAAAAAGTATATGTTAAAATGTAGTAATTCTCTTGAAAGTAATACAATACCTTATATGATGTTTCAGAAACATTTTTTTTTAATGTAGTAGTTCTCATTCTGTAAAACTGATGAGTCATTTTCAATTCATAATTTTATGGCTTACATGGAGTTCACAGCTCTTGTTCAGCACAGACAAATGTGTGGGCTGAATGGACAATCTTTGAAAGTCATAGTCATGATGGGGTTTCCAGAATTGTCAGATCAAGCAAGGAATATTCCACAGAATATTAACTTTCAATTAGGTTATTTCTTTCTACATGAAACTTACTACTATGCAATTTTTGTTTTTTAACATTGATATACTTTACATGACAAATTGAATTTGACAACCTTCTACATGATTTCTAGTGGGAATTCTAATGAAATATAATGGTAAGCATTTGAAATGCATGTGGTATAGTAGGAAGAGTACTAGAATACAGGCAAGAGGTAGAAGACTCAATTTTTCAAATATTGTCTCTACCATTGACTATTTGAAGAAATCACTTAACATTTCTTGGACACTGTTTTCCCAATATGTTTAAATAAGGGGCTTAATTAAAATCTTAGTTTCCAAATCCATCTCCATGAAACCACCAAGGCTCTGGCTTGAGTGGACATAAGCATCATCTGGAAAGCTTGTTAAAAATGTAGATCCCTGGAACTCTTCTTCCTACTCTAAACATTTTGACTGAATAGTTCTGAAAAGATGCATGGGTCTATGAATTCTAAGTAGGAAACCCTGAGCATTCAGTAGAGGTAGTTCATCCATGATACCAAGAAATACCTTCTAAGGTTTTGCCTGGATGCCTCAAATGCAATGTTAAGTGATGAGTTTACCCAGAGTTCTCCACATCCCATTTATCTGTCTTATATATTGGGTGCCCCTTAAGTTTTTCCCTAACTAATGAATTGATCTTTGAACCTAATGTTTTATATCACTCTCAGAAAGTAGAAAAAATTCAGTTATTGAAATAATTATTTAGTGCAAATCACTACATCCATTTCATTGTTTGGATTCCTGATCTGGAACGTTTTGAAAAGAACACTAATTTATTTTGAATATGTTAGTCTGAAGGTTAATCATATAAAGGATTTTTATCTATGCTATGACCCACAAGCAAAACAACAAAGAAAAAGAATGAGTATAAATAAGAACTGAAGAGCACATTTTACATAATACATTTCTCTCAAAATAGAAAGGTATGTTAATATTATTTCCTAGAAGTAAACACAAATAAAACCAAATATTTGACATTTGATCTAAGCATACATCAGTCACAGTGTTTACATTGAACTAAACACATGGAACATAATTTCTTTCACAAATTTATTAGATGTGGCAAAGTAGAAATGACAGTTGGGTATGTAGGGAAAATGTGTACCTCAAAGAGAAAAGCCACTAGAAAGATTAAATTAGGAATCCTATATAGTTACTCTTGATTAAATTGACTATAAAATTATTTCAGACCATTAGCATTTACTTTCTAGAACTATTCATAAAAAGAATGTAGATAAATATCTCTATTTGAGATATTCTACTGAGTGAAACATTCTACTGAGTGAAAATAAGGGTCTTTAATTTTTCCCCAGTTTTGTTGAGATATAGTAGACATATAACATTGTATTAGTTTAAGGTATATAACATAATGATTTGATTTAGATATATATTGTGAAATTATTACCATAGGTGTATTTATCATCTATCACCTCACATAATTACAAATTTTATTTCCTATGAAAAAGTTCAGAACATTTTAGATCTAAACCAAGCATGGTATTTTACCCCCTACTCCATCCTTTTCCTATGCATGTAGATAGATACATAGCTAGTGTTAAAAAATAAACTGAGGCATATTGCAAATTTTAAGTTTATTTGAACATTCATCAATTCGAGTGGGACAGACCAACCCAGAAGTGGTTAGGACCACTCCTCTGACAGGAGCCAGAGAAAAGACATATAGTAGTCTCCTTTTAACCCTGGTTTCTCCTTCCAAGGTTTTAGTTACAATAATCAGCTTCCATTCAGAAGCAGATGATCCTTCTCTGACATATCATCAGAAGGTCAGTAGTGGACTAATGCTTCACACAAAGTCTACATCATTCACATCACCTCCTCGCATCCTATAGGCATTTTATCATCTCATAAGGAGAAGAGGAAGTATAGCATAATAAGGTATTTAGAGACAGAGAGACCACATCACATAACTTTTATTACAGTATATTGTTAAAATTGTTCAATTTTATTATTGTTGTTGTTAATTCTTCACTGTGCCTAATTTATAAATTAAACTTTATTATAGATATGTATGTATAGGAAAAAAACATAGTATGTATAGGATTTGTCCTGAAACCATCCACTGGGGGTAGTTATCCCTCATGGATAAATACTTGGCACATGGTCCCTGATGGGGAACTACTCTATAGAGAAAGTGTGGAAGCAAAGAAAGGAAATTATTGACTGGCTATATAGCTTAAAGTCTAATCGGTTTTGTTGATTGGTTGTCATTAACATTTTGATTTCATAACCTTGAGGCATTTATAGGCTGAGATTTTGGTGTGCTATGTAGGCCTTCATGGTAGTAAAACCACCTCAGTCTAATGGCCTCCTATTTAATGAATTTAACAATTCTTACTCTTAAATATTTTAATGAAAGCAGTAGTAATCTCTGCATTATGGCAGTATCATACCTTATATAATTTTAATTTGAGAATTCTGTTTTTCTGTTAATTTTGCTCAAATATTTAAAATTATATGCTACAAGACTGATACGTTTTTCCATAGCGATCATTTATTATGATATTATTGTGCTTCAAATCATCTTACAGCCACATAAAATATACTTATATGAGTTATCAACTACAATTTTGACATAAGACATCAATACTTATGATTAATAATGTCTTCTAAGAATTATTTTTCGCAGCATGATTCTTATTCTTACTGTACTAAGGACACAATATTCTGGTTGCTTGTGGTTGACTTTTTTTTTTTTTTTTTTTTGAGATGAACAGAATTTTCTCCTCTTACAATTTACAGACCAGGCATAAAGGGACCATATTATATGATCTCATGTTTTGGAAGAATGAAAACTTAGCCTATTAGTAATCCCATTATCAGAAGCAGATTCAAAAATGAATGTAATGTGATTTTGAAATTCTTAGTTTGCTCTAATAGAATATTCAATTTTCTCATTTTATACACTATTGCAGAATTTAGCATGATTATTGATTGATTTCCATCTGATTCAGAATGATTCTGATGGGTTTTTTTTATTATGTTATGTTAATCACCATACATTACATCATTAGTTTTTGATGTAGTGTTCCATGATTCATTGTTTGCGTATAACACCCAGTGCTCCATGCAGTACGTGCCTCTTTAATACCCATCACCAGGCTAACCCATCCCCCCACACCCCTCCCCTCTAGAACCCTCAGTTTGTTTCTCAGAGTCCATTGTCTCTCATGGTTTGTTTCCCCCTCCAATTTCCCCCCCTCATCCTTCATTCTTCCCTTCCTGCTATCTTCTTCTTCTTCTTCTTTTCTTCTTCTTCTACTTCTTCTTTTTTTAACATATAATGTATTCTTTGTTTCAGAGGTACAGGTCTGTGATTCAATGGCCTTACACAATTCTCAGCACTGACCATAGTACATACCCCCCCCAATGTCTATCACTTAGTCATCCCATCCCTCCCATTCCCCACCACTCCAACAAGCCTCAGTTTGTTTCCTGAGATTAAGAAATTCTCATATCAATGAGGTCATATGATACATGTCTTTCTCTGATTGACTTATTAAGCTCAGCATAATACCCTCCAGTTCCATCTATGTCATTGCAAATGACAAGATTCATTCCTTTTGATGGCTGCATAATATTCCATTGTATATATATACCACTTCTTCTTTATCCATTCATCTGTCGATGGACATCTTGGCCCTGTCCATAGTTTGGCTATTGTGGACATTGCTGCTATAAACATTGGGGTGCACATACCCTTTCGGATCCCTACATTTGTATCTTTGGGGTAAATACCCAGGAGTACAATTGCTGGATCATATGGTAGCTCTATTTTCAACTTTTTGAGGAACCTCCATACTGTTTTCCAGAGTGGCTGCACCAGCTTCCATTCCCACCGACAGTGTAGGAGGATTCCCCTTTGTCTGCATCTCCGCCAACATCTGTCATTTCCTGACTTGTTAATTTAGCCATTCTGACTGGTGTGAGGTGGTATCTCATTGAGGTTTTGATTTGGATTTCCCTGATGCTGAGCGATGTTGAGCACTTTTTCATGTGTCTCTTGGCCATTTGGATGTCTTCGCAGAAATGTTTGTTCATGTCTTCTGCCCATTTCTTGATGGGATCATTTGTTCTTTGGGTGTTGAGTTTGATAAGTTCTTTATAGATTTTGGATACTAGCCCTTTATCTGATATGTCATTTGTCAATATCTTCTCCCATTCTGTCGGTTGTCTTTTGGTTTTGTTGACTGTTTCCTTTGCTGTGCAAAAGCTTTTTATCTTGATGGAAGTCCCAATAGTTCATTTTTGCCCTTGCTTCCCTTGCCTCTGGTGATGTTTCTAGGAAGAAGTTGCAGCAGCTGAGGTCAAAGAGGTTGCTGCCTGTGTTCTCCTTTAGGATTTTGATGGACTCCTGTCTCACATTTAGGTCTTTCAACCATTTTGAGTCTATTTTTGTGTGTGGTGTAAGGAAATGGTCCAGTTTCATTCTTCTGCATGTGGCTGTCCAATTTTCCCAACACCGTTTGTTGACGAGATTGTCTTTTTTCCATTGGACATTCTTTCCTGCCTTGTCAAAGACTAGTCGACCATAGAGTTGAAGGTCCATTTCTGGGCTCTCTATTCTGTTCCACTGATCTATGAGTCTGTTTTTGTGCCAGTATCCTCCTGTCTTGATGATGACAGTTTTGTAATAGAGCTTGAAGTCCGGAATTGTGATGCCACCAGCTTTGCTTTTCTTTTTCAACATTCCTCTGGCTATTCGGGGTCTTTTCTGGTTCCATACACATTTCAGGATTATTTGCTCCACTTCTTTGAAAAAAATGGATGGCATTTTGATAGGGATTGCTTTGAATGTGTAGATTGCTCTAGGTAGCACTGACATCTTCACAATATTTGTTCTTCCAATCCTTGAGCATGGAATTTTTTCCATTTCTTTGTGTCTTCCTCAATTTCTTTCATGAGTAGTTTTCTGAGTACAGATTCTTTGCCTCTTTGGTTAGATTTATTCCTAGGTATCTTATGGTTTTGGGTGCAATTGTAAATGGGATCGACTCCTTAATTTCTCTTTCTTCTCTCTTGTTGTTGGTGTATAGGAATGCCACTGATTTCTGTGCATTGATTTTATATCCTGCCACTTTACTGAATTCCCATATGAGTCCTGGCAGTTTTGGAGTGGAGTCTTTTGGGTTTTCCACATAAAGTATTGTATCATCTGCAAAGGGTGAGAGTTTGACTTCTTCTTTGCCTATTCAGATGCCTTTTATTTCTTTTTGTTGTCTGATTGCTGAGGCAAGGACATCTAGTACTATGTTGAATTGCAGTGGTGATAGTGGACATCCCTGCTATGTTCCTGACCTTAGGGGGAAAGCTCTCAGTTTTTCCCCACTGAGTATGATATTCGCTGTGGGTTTTCCATAGATGGCTTTAATGATATTGAGGTATGTACACTTTATCCCTATACTCTGAAGAGTTTTGATCAAGAATGGATGCCGTACTTTGTCAAATGCTTTTTCTGCATCTATTGAGAGGATCATATGGCTCTTGCTCTTTCTTTTGTTAATGTATTGTATCACATTGATTGATTTGCAGATGTTGAACGAACCTTGCAGCCCAGGGATATCTCCCACGTGGTCGTGGTGAATAATCCTTTTAATGTACTGTTGGATCCTATTGGCTAGTATTTTGATGAGAATTTTGCATCCATGTTCATCAAGGATATTGGTCTGTAATTCTCCTTTTTGATGGGGTCTTTGTGTGGTTTGGGGATCAAGGTAATGGTGGCCTCATAAAACAAGTTTGGAAGTTTTCCTTCCATTTCTATTTTTTGGAACAGTTTCAGAAGAATAGGTATTAATTCTTCTTGAAATGTTTGGTAGAATTCCCCTGGGAAGCCATCTGGCCCTGGGCTTTTGTTTCTTGGGAGATTTTTGATGACTGCTTCTATTTCCTTAGTGGTTATAGGTCTCTTCAGGTTTTCTATTTCTTCCTGGTTCAGTTTTGGTAGTTGATACATCTCTAGGAATGCCTCCATTTCTTCCAGATTATCTAATTTGCTGGCATAGAGTTGCTCATAATATGTTCTTATAATTGTTTGTATTTCTTTGGTGTTGGTGGTGATCTCTCCTCTTTCATTCATGATTTTATTTATTTGGGTCGTTTTCTTTTGTTTTTGATAAGTCTGGCCAGGGGTTTATCAATCTTGTTAATTCTTTCAAAGAACCAGCTCCTACTTTCATTGATCTGTTCTATTGTTCTTTTGGTTTCTATTTCATTGATTTCTGCTCTGATCTTTATTATTTCTCTTCTCCTGATGGGGTTAAGCTTTATTTCCTGTTCTTTCTCCAGCTCCTTTAGGTGTAGGGTTAGGTTGTGTACTTGAGACCTTTCTTGTTTCTTGAGAAAGGCTTGTATCGTTATATACTTTCCTCTTAGGACTGCCTTTGCTGCATCCCAGAGATTTTGAACAGTTGTGTTTTCATTTTCATTGATTTACATGAATTTTTTAAATTCTTCTTTAATTTCCTGGTTGACCCATTCATTCTTTAGTAGGATGTTCTTTTGCCTCCATGTATTTGAGTTCTTTCTGACTTTCCTCTTGTGATTGAGTTCTAGTTTCAAATCATTGTGGTCAGAAAATATGCAGGGAATGATCCCAATCTTTTGGTACCAGTTGAGACCTGATTTGTGACCTAAGATGTGATCGATTCTGGAGAATGTTCCATGGGCACTAGAGAAAAATGTGTATTCCGTTGCTTTGGGATGGAATGTTCTGAATATATCTATGAAGTCCATTTGGTCCAGTGTGTCATTTAAAATCTTTATTTCCTTGTTGCTCTTTTGCTTAGATGATCTGTCCATTTCAGTGAGGGGGTGTTAATGTCCCCCACTATTATTGTATTGTTGTCAATGTGTTTCTTTGCTTTTGTTATTAATTTTCTTATATAATTGTCTGCTCCCATGTTAGGGGCATAGATATTTACAATTGTTAGATCTTCTTGTTGGATAGATCCTTTAAGTAGGATATAATGTCCTTCCTCATCTCTTATTACAGTCTTTGGTTTAAAATCTAATTTGTCTGATATAAGGATTGCCACCCCAGCTTTCTTTTGGTGTCCATTGGCATGGTAAATGGTTTTCCACCCCCTCACTTTCAATCTGGGGGTGTCTTTGGGTCTAAAATGAGTCTCTTGCAGGCAGCATATCGATGGGTCTTGTTTTTTTATCCAATCTGATAGTCTGTGTCTTTTGATTGGAGCATTTAGCCCATTTACATTCAGGGTAACTATTGAAAGATATGAATTTAGTGCCATTGTATTGCCTATAAGTTGGCTGTTACTGTATATTGTCTGTGTTCCTTTCTGGTCTGTGCTACTTTTAGGCTCTCTCTTTGCTTAGAGGACCCCTTTCAATATTTCTTGTAAGACTGGTTTCATGTTTGCAAATTCCTTTAGTTTTTGTTTGTCCTGGAAGCTCTTTATCTCTCCTTCTATTTTCAATGACAGCCTAGCTGGATATAGTATTCTTGGCTGCATATTTTTCTCATTTAGTGCTCTGAATAGATCATGCCAGTCCTTCCTGGCCTACAGGTCTCTGTGGGTAGGTCTGTTGCCAATCTAATGTGTCTACCATGGTGGGTTACATATCTCTTGTCCCGAGCTGCTTTCAGGATTTTCTCTTTGTCTCTGAGACTCGTAAGTTTTACTATTAGATGTCAGGGTGTTGACCTATTTTTATTGATTCTGAGGGGGGTTCTCTGTGCCTCCTGGATTTTGATGCCTGTTTCCTCCCCGAGATTAGGGAAGTTCTCTGCTATAATTTGCTCCAATATACCTTCTGCCCCTCTCTCTCTTTCTTCTTCTTCTAGGATCCCAATTATTCTAATATTGTTTCATCTTATGGTATCACTTATCTCTCGAAATCTGCCCTCGTGATCCAGTAGTTGTTTTTCTTTTTCTCAGCTTCTTTATTTTCCATCATTTGGTCTTCTATATCTCTAATTCTCTCTTCTGCCTCATTTATTCTAGCAGTTAGAGCCTCCATTTTTGATTGCACCTCATTAATAGTCTTTTTGATTTTGACTTGGTTAGATTTTAGTGCTTTTATTTCTCCAGGAAGGGTTTCTCTAATATCTTCCATGCTTTTTTCAAGCCCAGCTAGTATCTTTAAAATCATCATTCTGAATTCTAGTTCTGACATCTTACTAATATCCGTATTGATTAGGTCCCTGGCAGTCAGTACTGCCTTCTGTTCTTTTTTTTGAGGTGACTTTTTCCATCTTGTCATTTTGTCCAGAGGAGACTAGATGAATGAGAAAAAAAAGTGCTATCAGGGTAACAATATCCCCAGAAAAATATACACTAAACAAATCAGAAGAGACTTGAAACTGGGGGAAAAGAAAGGGAAAGAAAGAAAAAAGGAAAAAAAAAAGAAAAAGATAAAAACAAACAAACAAAAACAGAATATGATCAAATATGATCAGGCTGGTGCATAGATCAGGGCCACACTCTAGATTTTGGGCGTGTTTTGGTCTGTCAGAAGAAAGTGACTCCCAAAATTTTAAAGAAAGAAAAACTTATATATGTACAAAAATAAGGGTTAACACAATGAAGGGATGGAATATGACTGTAAAGATGAAAATTATAAAATATTTTATAAAAGGAATTGATAAGATGTTGCTTGAAAAAAGAAAGAAGAGGATTTAAAAAAAAGGGAGGGGGGAGAGAATGTGATGAGGCAGGAGACCAGAACAAAGCCATACACTAGATGTTTAAGGTATATTTTGGTCTGTTAGAAGAAACTGTATCCCAAAATTTTAAAGAGAGAACAACTTATATATATATATATATATATATATATATATATATATATATATATATATATACCAAAAATAAGGTTAACTACTATGAAGGGATAGAATATGAGTCTAAAAATGGAAAATAAAAAAGATTTTTTAAAAAGAGATTGATAAGATGTTGGTTGAAAAAGGGAAAAAGAAAAATTCAAAAAAAAAAAAAGGAAAAAAAGAAAATTAAAAAAATGAACTTTGAAAGACTAAAGAATCAGGAGGAGAAAAGCCATAAATTTATGTGCAGTATTCCCCTAGCGCTGGAGTTCTGCTGTTCTCATTGATAGGTAAACTTGGTCTTGGCTGGCTGTTCTTGCTGATCTTCTGGGGGAGGGGCCTGTTGCCATGGTTCCCAAATGTCTTTGCCAGAGGCGCAATTGCCCTGCCCCTGCTGGGCTGGGCTAAGTAATCTGCTCGGTTTGCACCCAGGAGCTTTTGTTCCCTGCAATCGTTCCGTACAGCTTTGGAGGACGAGAGTGAAATGGCGGACTCCCAATCTCCACCCCATAGGAGCCAAGAACTTAGGTCCCCACTCCTCAGTGCGCCCCCAGAGAAAAGCAGTCAATCACTCCCGTCTCCTGGTCCCCAGCCCCACTCCGTGCTCACCTGGCCTGTGACTGAGCATTTCTATCTCTGGCACACATCCCCATGTGGATTCTCCAAACCCAGCAGATCCCTGCGGTGCGCTCCCACGCCACTCCTCCCAGGGGAGGAAGGGGAGTCTCCCCAGATCTGCCACTTGTTGGGTCCCTGCTGGAGGAGCAGCGGCCCGACTGTGTCGTGGATCATGGTTTATGGCAACCCCGAGCTGAGAGCCCGTTTCTCGGGTCCGTCTCTGCAGCCAGCTTCCCCGCTCCGATACCTGGGAGTTCTGCCGCTCTCAGGCACCCCTGGTCTTTCTCTGACCTTGAGGGTCCTGAGACCACACTGTCCCATGAGGGTCCCACCCCCGGCTTAGCCACTGGAGCGACATCCCTCAGTGGAGCAGGCTTCTAAAAGTTCAATTTTGTGCACCACTGCTCTATCACTTGCCAGTAGCAGCTGACGGAGTTCCCCTCCCCCGCCATCTATCTTCCCGAATATCGCCTCGGATTCACTTCTCTGCACATCCTACCTTCCAGAAAGTGGTCGCTTTTCTGTTCAGAGAGTTGTTGCTATTCTTTTCTTCGATGTTCTGTTGAGTTCGTAGGTGTTCAGAAAGGTTTGATCCCTATCTAGCTGAATTCCTGGGACTAGATGAAATTTAGGTCTCCTACTCCTCCGCTATCCTGCTCCTCCCCTGATGTGCTCTTAAGTGCCTAAAACTATATGCAACATTAAGTAGTAGGAAATATTAGATTGAAGGGATGGTATGGCCATTATTGTTAGAAAAGTCTAGTCACATTCCCGGCTCTGCAGTCAAGAAAATATCAGTAATATGCTAGATTATCAAAGTATAACAAGAAACAGGAGCATTGGGATTGTGGATGATATAAGTACAGTCAATGGAGATATTAATAATTTTTCAACCTTAAATATTTCTAACTAGAATCTTTATAGATCTCACTACAAAATACTCTAGGGTTCATGTTGTTGGAGTGCTTTCCTTGTAAAATGAAGGGGAGCAGATTATACCAACCCAAAATATGCCTCTAGCATAAGGATTATTTTGGGCTGATTATTTTTGAGAGGATGCAGACTCAGGAAAATATCTGGGAAAAAAAATTAGAAGTTCTTTTTTTTTTGTGAAGGAACTTTATTTACATTAATAAAGGAAATTCCCATTGATAAGTGTTTCCCTCTCTCTGGCAGAAAGAGAAAAAAATAACTAAAACTAAACAAACTCTTATTTTTCTTCCCCTATAAAAGCAATAATGAAAGATTAGATGGTTGAACTGTTTTTATTTCCATAACATCTATGACAGTGTGAGTAAACTTCAGCCACCTCTCTTTAATATAGCAGCTTCCTCTGCAGCACACACTCATATGAAGAGTTTATTTGGTTCATCAAGTTGTCTGCCAAATTGAAGACAGATCAAACAACTTATGAAATTAGTAAATTTTAAAAAATAATAATAACAACCATTACATCCCAGAGAAGAAATATAATAAGGAAATTATTTGGGGCATATTTACATTTTCCTTGATATGGATACCCAGAATATCGGGAACAAAAATTATGTAATCAGTAGCTCTAAGGAGTAAAAAACATGAGAACATATCACTATTAACTGTTAGCATTTTGTTTCATCAGATAGTCTCAGAGTTTCTTCCTGGGAAAATAAGAATAAGCTATTCTAATGGGTAGTGGCAAGAGCAGCTCCAATAGTCTTTTAACTTAGGAGTAACTAAATAAACCAGAACTTGGAACAAGATAGCAAGTGCTCCATTTCAGCAGCACGATAAACAGTGAATAGGTTATTAAAACACAACTGATCACATCTCTTCATCCAACTTCATAATACAAGAGCAAAGGGATAAATAATGCTAATGACTTATAGGAAATTTAAAACTCCTAAAAGGAAATACAGTGTATAAATGAGCACAGTACCATAAATCTGCAGAGCTTATAGCCATGGAGGAAATCAGAGAGAGCAGTTGTTCAGAGAGATTTAAAGAGGACTTACACGTTCCTCCTGAGCAGCTAGAGTAGATCAGCAACTGAAGCAAGGGTATCAGAGAAAGTTAACTCAGTGCCTCCTGCCCTCCAGCTTCAGGATAACACCCAATTGCTGGAGGAGGGCCAGGGGAGGATCATATCCCTACTCAGTTGCAAATGAGAATTAAAAGTGAGATGACAACGAATTCCTGAGAGCTTTATATTTAATTCAAAACTGAATTTATTGATTTTCTTCCCAGTAAGTTCTTTAAAATCTTTAATCTAGTCTTTTTGGGGCCCACAAGATGTATTACTTTGGCACAAAGGTATTTTCCATGGAATTTGCTTTCATCCTTTACTTAAACCCAAAATATAAAGTAAAATCCAACAGATACAACATCTAAAATACCATAAAAACAAATACTCTAAGGGCCAAAGGAATGATAAAAGAAATTTAATCTCATGAAGTTTTAGGTTTTACCTTAAAGTTTAAGCAAGAGAAAGCAAGGGTTTAAAGACAATAAATTATCAGGAGGGCTTTGCAAATGAGTCTCAATTATAAATGCCTAGGAAAAGGATGATGTGTGAGTAAAAATAAATGCATTTTGAACAAAAAGACAAAACAACATGATTATCTTCGAAATGTCTGAGAAAATGTTCATAAAATATATGAGGAAGGAACGTTTAAAATTTATAAACAAGAAATAAGCATCTACATAATTTTAAATAATTTTTTGGTTTCTTTTTTATCTTATTTTAATTAAATAAGATGATTAGAATATATCCTTAATATATTATAAATCTTTGCAAATACAATTGCATACTTGTGGAATATAATTTTCTTTTTAAAAAGTTTCACAATGATTCTCATTTTTGTCACCAGATGTAAATTAATTTCCTTAGTTTGGGGCAGTATTTTCACACAAAACCCCTACTAAATGAAAAACTAAAACCGTGAAAGCTGTGCTACTAAGTAATTATTTCAAAATAGAAACACATATATGTATTTGTTTTGTAAATCTCACGTAGAAAAATACATAACTTCAAATACGCTAAAAATGGGAGTTTTTTTCAAGGTAATGAGTTTACATAAAAGATTAACAATGAATTGCCTATATTACCTCCTTTTACTTTTGGAGTCAGAAACATATCCAATTCAGAATAAAAGGTGATCAATATATTTTGATAAATTATATGTTTTCCATTATGCTTTGGCCTCTTTGGATAATCATTTATGTCCTTTTAGTTTTTATAACTGCTAACCATATTCTCTTAGATTTTGAAATTTAGTTAATTGAAATGTTATGAAATGGGTTATACTGAGCTTCCAAAAATGTATCTTCTTCCTATGAAATGTGAATGTACATGTATGTGTGTTTAATTGAAGAGGATTGTATACTTATACTCCTATTTCAACCAAGTACACAATTCTCCAGTACTTTTTTTGATCACAATTTGATTTCTGAGTTATGTCTGATATATCAAGAAATTCAAGAAACACTAGTAGTAAATGCATGCTTACTTCAAAACAACTGCACAGGGGCACCTGGGTGGCTCAGTTGGTGAACCATCTGCCTTCGGCTCAGGTCATGATCTCAGGGTCCTGAGGGTCCTGGGATCAAGCACCATAGGGCTCTCTGCTCAGCAGGGAGTCTGCTTCTCCCTCTGCCTCTGCCCTCCCCCATCTCACTCTCTCTCACTCTCTCTCTCTCTCGAATAAATAAAATCTAAAAAAATAAAAATAAACTGTATAAAAAGTGCAACTTGAAAGGGATGTCAAAAGATGTTAACCATCAATTCAGTAGGATTGTATCACTTGTGATGAAATAAACAATAACCTTTCACTTTTTCCTCCCTGCTTTATTTAGTATTATGCATCCCAGAGTTTAAGAATCAAAGGGCTGACTGTCTCCAAATGATGCTGTCTCCTCTTGGGAGTGAGGCAATAATAGGTCAGAGTTGGTGTGTGGCTCTAAAACCTACTAACAGTGAAATCAAACAATAAAACTTACTTAGTATGGTTTTGCCTTAAGAGTTAACATAAAGAAAATAAACGTGCAATAATGAAAATATTTTCACACAGAAGCTCAGGATATTTCTGACTACTTGAATAGCTAAAGATCAAATTATATTTTTAATATTGAAAATTCTATTTAAAAAATCAGTTGCTTGTTATTATAAGGATCGCTTTTGTCATTATTTTCTTTTAATAGCTTTTTAAAATAAGTAAAATTTAGTTCGATTTCCAACAAAGTTATCGCTGAAGTGAGTGAGTAGTTAAATTGTATCTTAGGAATTTTCTAAATTTATTTTTGTGTTCAACATAAAATATTTTATTTATCAAATCCCTTACTGATAGACATTTATTTCTTCATAATTAAAAATGTACAACAAATCATTATTATGGATGTTTGTTTTATACATATAAAGATTTTTCTCTAGAATAAACTCCCCAAAATGTACTGGGTCATAATGTCAGGACATTTACAGTTTTACAAGTCTAGATAAATTGATTTTCATAGTTGTATTTATTTACATTTTAATTCACTAATTCTCTAAAAGTTCTAAGCTTTGTGAGTTATTATTGTACTACAACATGTCATGGAAGGTGGATAATGTACATTAAAAATATGCAATGAGGGGCGCCTGGGTGACTCAGTCGTTAAGCGCCTTCCTTCGGCTCAGGTCATGATCCCAGAGTCCTGGGACAGAGCCTCGCATCGGACTCTCTGCTAGGCGGGAAGCCTGCTTCTCCCTCTCCCACTCCCCCTGCTTGTGTTCCCTCTCTCGCTCTCTCTCTCTGTCAAATAAATAAATAAAATCTTTTAAAAAAAATTAGCAATGAAACTCCTTTGGCACTCATTTATAATTATCAATCAGGTGTACTGGTCCATTCAGAAATGTTTGCTATAACAAGAACCTGTAAGTGTTTTGTCATATGCTCTTTAAAAAAATGTTTTCTTTTGGGAGAATTTTAAAATTATAGAATTTAGAATTTTAGAAAAGTTGCAAAGACACTACAGGGAATTCCCTGTACCCTTCATCCAATTTCTCCTAATCTTAATTACCAAGGGCATCAATCAAAACTAAGAAACCAAACATCGGTATATTACTATTAACTAAATTCTAGACTTGATTTGGATTTCACTAGTTTTTTCACTTATGTCCTTTTTCTGTTCCAAGAGACCATCCAGAATATCACTTTGCATTCCATGTCACGTCTCTTACTGATCTATGAAAGTTTCTCACTCATTTCTTGTCTTTCATGACCTTTATACTTTTGAGAAGTATTAGGTATTTTGCGGAATATCCTCAATTTGGATCTGTCTGGGTTTTTTTTTTTTGTTTGTTTTTTTCTCTCATGATTGGAATGGGGTTACACGTTTTCAAAAATATATAACAGAGTGAAATGTCTTTTGTATCACATCATCTTAAGGAGTATGTGATAGCCACATGATGTCACTGATGTTTTTAACCTTCATTGATTGTTTAAGGTAGTAGTTAGCAGTTTCTCTGGTGTAGAAATAAGTTACTGAGTCTAACCTACTTCAAGGGGTGTGGTGATTTAGTTCCATCCACTGGAGAGTTATCTGTATCCATCATTTGGAACTCTTCTGTAAGGAAGTTTATTCCTTTCCCTGTTTTATTTCTGTGATCTTTTCTTAAAAGCTGTATAGATTCAAGGGCATTTATTTTATACTTTAGGTTATAAACCAATACTACATTACTTCTTTTGTTTTTAAATTTTTCCAGCTTTGATCATGGGGAGCTCTTTCAGGTTGGCTCCTATGTCTTTTCAAATGTCTCCTTATTTTTGCCCTTGAAGCACTTCTTAACTTTCTCTTACTACAAGATGATCCAGGTCCATCGTGTATTTTCTCTTTCCCAGGGCTAGAATCAGTGATTTCTCCAAGGAGCCCTGGTTCCTTTTCTTGGAGAATGGTATTTAGAAACCAAGATCTGGGTGGTGAGTATGCTCATAGCTCCTGAGATGTCACTGCTTTTAGCCTTACTCTATGGACACAACTGGGTAATATATGTGTGTATATTAACCTATGCATACATACATATTTATGATCATTTCTGTGTCTAGTCATCTGTATATACATTAGGCCTAACATGGGTTCATACTAAAGGCTCTGACTCTCACTCATCTTGTCATGTACTTTTAATTCCACTCTCTGTTGATTTACTTAAAGCATATGCAGGCATTGTCATGACAGAAAATAAATATTTTAAAAATTATATACAGTATCCATCAATATTTACACACTCAATATTTGATATATTAGCAATATTTTAATCCATCCCATCAGCTAATCCCTATTAATCATAAGGAAACTGAAAAATAGAGAAAATAGGTAATTTAGCCCTGTTAAACATTTAAACATGAATTAGGACAGATATGTGATAGGTCTTAAAAGCAGTGTGTTTGCAGTTGTCTCAATGTGGAAAAGAAACTTCCCATATCAGCTTTATTTCAAGAGCATGTGTATGTGGTGTCAATGAAGACTGAAGAAGGGGAAAGAGAAGTGGATAGATGAGAGTAATATAAAAGATACTTGTGTTACTTAAAACAATAAATATAGATATGAGTTGCATTAAATATTTATATGTTAATCCCTTCTTAACTACAGTTAATACATTAAGTTTAAATATTTTTAAACAGCATCAGGGCCTTAGGAAAGATTTATGGTAATAAAGTTTGACAGTTATTTGAAATTGCTTATGTATGGGTTAGCTGACATTAGCATAACTAAATTGCTTCTGTTCTGGAATTCACCTTGAAGCCATTTTTGAATTTGATAATTCCCTATTCTCTAATACTCAAGTCATATTTAAATAAAAAATGAGAAGAAAACTGTCTATGACCCTGGTTATTCAGAATGTTCATGGATTTCTAAGTATAGCACATGGTATTAACTGCCATTATGCAACCACTGTGTGTTATATTCTATATAACTCAAAACAGAGACCTCAATGATCCACTAAGAAAGGTGATTGACTATAATAATTGATTTCTTACTATATTTAGTTTATTTCTATGGGCTATTATTTTGGAAAGCAACAAGAGGCCAGTTGAAAGCCACTCCTAAGGATATCTAAGCTGGCCTGTCACAAACACATCTTTTTTTTTTTTTAACAAGTATCCTTTATGGGGCATCTGCATGGTACAGTCGGTTAAGCGCCTGACTCTTGGTTTCTGTTCAGGTAGTGATCCCAGGGTCATGAGATCAAGCCCCCCATTGGGCTCTGTGCTCAGTGTGGAGTCTGCTTAAGACAATTTCTCCCTCTCCCTACTCCTCCCCCAGCCACGCATGCTCTCTCTCTCTCTCTCTCTCTCAAATAAATAAATAAATCTTAAAGAAAAAAGTATCCTTGATGAGTATGGAGAGAAAAAAAACTTGACAGTCTAGTATCAAACCTTCTTTCACTCAGAAAAATGTCTCCTAATGATATCTTAAACCTTGCTTTATCAGTAATATTGAGACTCTTAGGAAAGTAAGAATCTTGCTTCACAAAACTTACAGATGTTTTAGAAAATAATCAACAACATAAACTCAAGGATAAAGGACATAAAATCTAATTCTTCTTTTCTTCTATGATTCTTAGCTGGTTAAAACAAACGGACATCAACCCTTAAGTAATTTTTTTTTCTTTAAGATGTGCGCTTTTTTGAACTGGTCTCAAGTCAGTGCACAGGTAAGCCCTAGCTGCCTCCATGCCTCAACCCCACTCCCATGGAGACCAAAAGCCTTCAAACATCTCAAATGGGGGACAAACAGGAGGGCCATGATGGCAGACCTTCCAAAATAAAACAAAAAGAACAAGTATTAAGGTGAAGATTTAAAAAATTTGGATTACATAATTAACACAAATTAACTGTGTGGACTCAGGCAAGGACTGGCCCTTCTCCTCAGGGAGAAACGGGGTGGCTTTTGGGAAGGCAAGAGACTTCATAAACAATGCATCTCATGATAATTGGAATTGCTATTAAAAAAAAAAAAAAAAAAAAAAAAACAACAACAATGTACAGTCAAAATCCTCAGCCAGAATGGAGAACATGGGAGATGCTTGCTCCAACCAACTGCTGTCACCTTCATTTTTTCAGTTTTTAAATCCTGAATCAACTGTATGTAATTCTTTTTTTTTTATTTTATTTTTTATTTATTTATTTGAGAGAGAGAGAGTGAGCGAGAGACACCATGATGGGGGTTGGGGGGAAGGGGAAGAGGGAGAGGGAGAAGCAGACTCCCCGCTGAGCAGGGAGCCTGATACGGAGCTCTATCCCAGGACCCTGGGATCATGACCTGAGCTGAAGGCAGGCAGACGTTAAACTGACTGAGCCACCCAGATGCCCCAACTGTAAGTAATTCTTAAAAAAGTATTTAGTGCGGGCGCCTGGGTGGCTCAGTTGGTTAAGCGACTGCCTTCGGCTCAGGTCATGATCCCGGAGTCCCAGGATCGAGTCCCACATCGGGCTCCCTGTTCGACGGGGAGTCTGCTTCTCCCTCTAACCCTACCCGCTCTTGCGCTCTCTCTCTCACTCTCTCTCTCTAATAAGTAAATAAAATCTTAAAAAAAAGTATTTAGTGCTACAATCCAATTGTATAATTATTTAATAATAAAGGATTCCAGGAGTAGTGATTTAGGAATTTCCTAGTCAAGTTTAAGTGATTAACATGTTATTTTACAGGCTGAGTATCCTGAAATTCTGTGTATTAGATTATTCTTATTCTTTTTTTATCCCCTACATTTTTATTTTCTGTATTTTGAAATTTTGTAATTGTCCCACATATTCTAACTGGCTAGAGCTTTGTTTCTTGTTAGTTAATTAGATAGCTGAAAGTCCTTTCTTATTTCAGAAACATTCCAGACATTGAAGGTAAGTATTTAAACATTATTTCCCATCATCTCCAATTTTTTTTAATTGGATGACTTCCAAATTCTAACATCAGATTCTTCTAAATATTAACACAGTTTTACACATCATTAAAATAGCTACATTTATTAATATCACCATCAGTCTTATCAGAAAAGCCTTTAAGCATTGAGAAGCTATTAAGCTCAAGATGGCAGATAACAAGTTCTCCAAAATTTTAGTTTTTGCTCTAAAGTGCAAATTTTATTGGCTAAAATACACTTATGTGTTTTCTTTAAAGTGACAGGCTGACTTCATCCACATTCAAGAATACTCAAGTCTGAATAAGCATAATTTACCTGCCAGTTGTTCCTTCAAGTAAAAATACTGTTCCATGGGGGAAAAAAGTTACTTTAACTCTCAACTTGAAGGAGTTTATGTGCTTTTAGACAACCATCCTATGTCGGTTTACAGCACAAATGCTTTATTCGTATTTCTGGTTTCTTCATACAAAATATTTTTAAAATATGTACTTAAGATCAAATTTTTACAAAATTAAAATGAATACTTTTTACTGATACCTGAAGGACATCTTCAGTGAAACTGTTTTTTTCCCCTGTGAGTGCATGCTGGGAAAAATAACATGACTATTTATACAGCTTGGTGCCACTGGCTTGATTTGTGTTAAGGCAACAGGAGTTTTAATCATGAATGCCAATGACAACACAATTGTTCCTGAACAAACCCTGAGATTTAAATTGGTTATTCAATTCTTTGAATATTTTAGCCCCAGTTCTGTTCATTTCCAAACATTTTCTTTTTTTGTAATTAATTAATATATTTATTTATTTGAGGGAGAGAGAGCAACTGAGTGGGGGGAGGGGCAAAGAGAGGGAGAAGGACAAGCAGACTTGGTGCTGAGTGGGAAGCCCAACTTGGGGCTGGGTCTCACAACTTACGATATCATGACTCGAGCCAAAATAAAGAGTTGGAAGCTTAACTGACTGAACCACCCAGGCACCCCATTTCCAAGCATTTCGGTAAAACAATTTCTTTGATGATTATGTGGTACTGATATCCAACAAAAAAGTGCAAAACAACGTCTACCTATTATCTATATATGCATCCATTTGTGAGGCATAGCTATAATTCTACAGATAAGAAATAGTATCAATTCATATTTACAGCTAAATCATTACTTTGACAAGCTATGGTATTGTTGAAAAATAGCAGTGCTGTGATTTTTATTACTGACTTTTCATCAAGCAGGCATTCGGCAATGTCAACTCCATCAAGCTTTATTAATCATTCAGCTACTATGTGCATTTCTCAAACCGATATAATATGATGGCTTACCCTGTTAAGATGTTTCAATGGCTTTTTCATTTTCAATTTGAAAAATTATAAAATAAAATTCAGGGCTTCTGAAGAGCTCATCAAGTCTACAATTACAATAGATAAGTCAGTTTTCTTTAAACTCGAAGCAACTGGTCTCAAAATGATGCTACACTTTAACTGTCAGCGTAAGATAACTAGAAAATATTTTGTTGTATGAGAAATAATAAGATAAATTATTAATATCTATAAAAACTAAAGAGTAAAGGCACTTGCCATATCTGTGTTCACTAGTTATATAATTTGCCCATTTTCTTTGGATTCAATTCCTTCTTCATGGGTCAAAAGTCTATGATATGTTTGTTTTATCTTTTTCAGCATCATTAGACTAGATGATGTGTACTGAAAAAGCAAGTCTTCTCATTTCCCCCTTTTAAACTCATAATGCACTTTGAAATATTAAAGATATATATAACAAATACATTTTATTTTGTAATGAACTAATACTATGTTCTGACATTTAGTGGACAAAAGTGAGATTGTGGAGATTATAACAGATATAACTAAAGATAGCTAGTAAGAACACAGAAGTCCCCAGGAGAGTATGATATGATGTTTGAACACAGATATATTTATAACCTAAACCTACTAACTTAGAAAGTCTTAGAAAACTGATACACAATTACACTCTCAATTATTCAAAAGAGTGTTGATAGCATCACACAGCACATAATTTCTGGAAAAGAAAAACCCAAAAATTTCTTCATACACTCATGAGAGAATGAGAGTGGAAAAATTAAATAATGACTTAATATTATTATGAATGCACTTTAATATGGCTAATACCCAGAAAGGTCCTCTTTTAGTGCTGGGAGACTAAAATAATACCTTATACATACAAGGTTATACAGCTGACCTTGAACAAAGTGAGGTTAGGAATGTTGACCTTCATCCCTGCACAGTTTAAAATCCATGTATAATTTTTACTCCCCCAAAACTTAACTACTAATAGTTAACTTACCGATTACATAAACAGTCAATTAACATGTATTTTGTATGTTATATGTATTATATATTGAATTCTTACAATAAAGTAAGCTAGAGAAAAGAAAATGTTATTAAGAAAATTATAAGGAAAAGAAAATACATTTACAGTACTGTTCTGTATTTATTTTTTAAAAATGTGCATAAGTGGACCTGTGCAGTTTGAACCCATGTTGTTCAAGGGTCAACTGTATATTGTTTTGTAATACATATTTTCAGGTATACATGCATACGTGTGTACCTAGCTCCAGTGTAAAATGGATTTCTTACTATCCGTTGCAATGAAAACAGCATTCTAAAGCAGGGGTTGAAAGCTCTGCAAAAAAAGAAGAGGGAATAATGAAGAAAATGAAGTTGGATTCTGGCCAATACAGTCATGCAGAAGAGAGGGCCTGGTGGGCACAGACCTTTTTGTTTTTCAGAAATAGAAAATTTGAACAGACCCATAACCAGCAAAGAAATTGAATCAGTAGTCAAAAATTTCCCAACAAACAAAAGCCCAGGGCCAGCGGACTTTGTAGGGGAATTCTACCAGACATTTAAAGAAGAGTTAATACCTACTCTTCTCAAACTGTTCCAAAAAATAGAAATGAAAGGAAAACTTCCAAACTCATTCTCCAACGCCAGCATTACCTTGATTCCAAAACCAGACAAAGACTTCACGCAAAAGGAGAATTACAGGCCAATATTCCTAAGAACACGGATGCAAAAATTCTCAGTAAGATACTGCCAAATCGAATCCAACAGAAAATTTAACTTTCTACAGGAAATATTTTCCTATGAAAAGGCTGGCAACTAATAATTTTTAAAAAACTATTTGCTGCGCCTTCCCAAATACATCATTATACAGGATTCATTGTGCATCTTGGTAGTTTTCCAAAATAATTAAAAAACCCCTTCTGGGGGCATCTGGCTGGCTCAGTCAGTAGAGCACGTGACTCTTGATCCCAGGGTTGTGAATTCAATCCCCAAGTTGGGTGTAGAGATTATACATAAATAAACATTAAAAATAAAATAAAATAATAAGAAAACCCTCTGATCCTCATGCTCCTCATATTCCAAACCACTTTCTCTACCCTCCTTCAGTGAAAGCACTGATTAAGTGCTCTCTTCTGAGTTTCTCCCCCTTTTCCTCTTCAAACCATTCCAGTTTGGCTTCCTCCACCATCACTATATTTAAACTGCTTTTGTAAAGGTTACCAATAAATTTCATGTTCAAAAATTTAATACATACTTCTAATCTTATATTTTTCTGAAATATTATGAATTTTGACCATTTTCTCATGAAATAATTTTTCTTGCTTGATTCCCATTACCCTAAATTACCTAGCTCTTCTTTTCATCGGACAGACCCCCCTTTCTTGGTTTCCTTTGCTTGTTCCTATTTCTGAATGTCAGAGTGTCCCAGTTGTGGGTCCTGCAAAATTAGCAAAGCCTTCTTTCTTTGACACAGTTCTTACATTAATCATTTTGATCTCAGTGAGAAGAAAATTAAGGCCATTAAAAAAACAGGTTAATTAACATGATTCACCATTATCTTATTTCTTACCAGGTAAAATTTCAAGCACTACCCACTCTGGTTTTAGATGACTCTGGATGGGATCCTTCAACATAAAATTTATGGACCTACGACCAGACAAGGCTCACTATGCTCGCTAGAGGTGTTTATCACTATAATTATAAACGTAGAACAGAGAAAATTTTTCACACAGCCTACCTGAACACCTTGTAGACAACTAGGCTATGTCTCTTTTCCTTGGGGCATAATTGTCAGCTCAGGTTAGCATCTCTGTACAATTTTGTTTTATTTTACTTCCAATGCAAACAAATATGTTTTCTTCTAGTTTCCAATTTTCTAGTTTAACTATAGGGACATATATGCCAAGAGAATAAGCAGGCAGGCTGTCTAAACTAACATTATTAAAGCAAGGATTCTGCAGCCATCTTTAATCTGCCACAATCCGCAAAGAGTTTAAATCATATGAAACTTGAAATTTCCTTGCTTTTTTAGCTGCCTATGATAAAATAAAAGACAGATGCACTAAACCAAATATATATATATATATAAGCTTTTGGTAGAATTTAGAGCAAATAAAAAACATCTTAGATAGTCTGTTAAAACACTTGTATAGAAACTAATACTACACTGTATGTGAACGAACTTGAATTTAAATAAAATCTTGAAAGGAAAAATAAATTCATATGCACACAGATCAAAACAAAGCAAAACAAAACATAACAAAACAATGTCTTTCTTATCCTAGTCTCTTCCAGCAAAGGATATCAAGGTAAGAAATAGCCTCAATGGGAGGTGGAGGGTCGGGAAGATGGGTGAAGGTAGTCAAAAATCTTCAAACTTCCAGTTAAAAGTTAAATAAGTTCTGGGGACATAATGTACAGCATGGTGACTATAGTCAATAATACTGAATTATATACTTGAAAGTTGCTAAGAGAATAGATTTTAAATGTGCTCATCACAAGAAATAAAATCACAACTATGCAAGATAATGGATGTTAATTAAACTTACAGTGGGAATCATTTTGCAACATGTACATAATCAAGTAATTATGTTGTACATCTTAAACTATACAATATTGTCAATTATATCTCTATAAAGATGAAAAAAGAAGAAGAAAGGAATAGCCTCAAGGCAAATACAAATCAGTATCAGGGATAGATATGTAGGATATTAAGACATCAGAGCACTGGGGCGCCTGGGTGGCTCAGTCGTTAAGCATCTGCCTTCAGCTCGGGTCATGATCTCAGGGTCCTGGGATCGAGCCCCGCATCGGGCTCTCTGCTCCGCGGGAAGCCTGCTTCTCCCTCTCCCATTCCCCCTACTTGTGTTCCTTCTCTTGCGTGTCTCTCTCTCTCAAATAAATAAATAAAATCTTAAAAAAAAAAAAAAAGACACCAGATCACAGATCTTTTCAGCTACACAAAAGGCCTTTTAAGGAGCTTAAAAATATGTCTTGAAGTCTTGCTCTTTTTAATTATTGAATCTCTATGAATCCTAAGCACACTGAAATCCATTAAAAACTGACACAGCATTTGCTATAATGGTAAAAAATAAAAAGAGGCTTTGGACTCCCAAATATACATTTGGAAAGAAGGTGGGAAAGCCTACTCAGTTACCTAGGCTATTTCTTTTGAACAAGGAAGGATATCTTAGAGGGTGGTGCCAAGAACACAGAAAGTAAAGACAGTATTCAGGGAGAACAATGGACTAGAGACACACTACCTGTGAGCAAAACCAGTCCCTAAGCAAGGAACATCCTCTGCCCCCAGATTAAGAAACCTCAAAATATTTGCCCTGTGAGATTTCAGAATTTTTATGGACCAGTGACTGCTACTGGCCTCCCTTCACCCTCTCTGAAAAATAGTGTCTGTTGAGCCCATCTGTTCTCTCTCCCATTATTTGTTGGTTTGTGGATGGCATGTAGCTAATCCTTCAGTTAATAAGTCTATGGATCAGGAGGAGCCACATTCAAGGAACTTCCACTGTTTTTAGACTTGACTAAATCATGAGCTCCAAAACTTCAAGCTTGTTGCCATAATTCAGGAAAGATTTTTGAGAGACCTAGAATTGGGGTTAATATAATTTTCGAGTTTGAAAAATGTAAATAATTTGCAGCCAAAAAGGTAGACTCTAGGAAATTACATCCTTATAAATACTCCTCCATGTGATGTGACTTTGCATCTGCTCCCTTAAGAAATGGAATCTAGGGGCGCCTGGGTGGCTCAGTTGGTTAAGCGACTGCCTTCGGCTCAGGTCATGATCCTGGAGTCCCGGGATCGAGTCTCGCATCGGGCTCCCTGCTCAGCAGGGGGTCTGCTTCTCCCTCTGACCCTCCCCCCTCTCATGTGCTCTCTGTCTCTCTCATTCTCTCTGTCTCAAATAAATAAATAAAAATAAAATCTTTAAAAAAAAAAGAAAGAAAGAAATGGAATCTATTTCTCCACCCCTGAACTCTGGGTTTGGCCAGGTGTTTCACTCTGGCCAATAGGATAATACCAAGTATGTTTCAAGCAGAGACTTAAAAGGCATTTAGCAACTAAGACTTGATCTCTCTTGGTGCGTTTGAAACTAGAGAGCCCCATGTAAACAAGTGTAGGCCTCTGGCAAATTGCAGGAGGAGAACCTGCCATACGAAGGGGAACTGAGAGGCTACGGCCACTATCTGCCATTGTATAACATACAAATAAGCCAACCTAGATCATCCAGCCACCATCAAACTCCCCAAATCATACAGCCAAATGGGAGAACCTAAATCAAAATGAGCAGAACAACCTCAACTAGAAGAACTGCTCAGCAGATCCTGAGCAATGAACTAAATAGAACGCTTGTTTTTTTTAAGCTGCTGAATTTTTTTAAGCTGCTGCTGGTTTGTTGTGCAGCCAAAGTTTACTAATGCAATCATCTTAGCCGATATCCTAGCTATTGTAGAAAAGTGGTATAAGAGAGTATGGTGCTGTCATAAAAACTGCCTATATTTCTATCAGTCATATTGTAGGCAGCAAGGATAAATGCAGAGCAAGCTAGAAGGCTAATGATGTATGCTATGCCATGGCAAAACATCAGTAAAGCTGTCACCTGAAATACCTTGGAAGTTACACTACATGCCATCACAGCCTATAATTTTGCATAATTGGTTGCTTTTAGGATGTGTGTGTGTTTCAACATCTATTCAAAACATGTTCCGATAAAATCAGGAAGATACTCTACAAACCCTTTACTAGGGAGAAGGCTCCCAACCTTCCCATTCCCTATTCTTATTTCAAAGAAAACTCTATACCCAACATCCTATTGGTAATGAAACAGAATTTTTTCTAAGACAGTATTGAAAAATCAAGTGGAACCAACCTCCCACTGGAAGACCAAAAGTATGTTTTCGTAGTTAAAAGGGTATTCTTGTTTGAGATACAACTTTGTGGAAGCCAAACTCCAAGATGGCCCCCAATGATCCTCATCTTCTAGTACTTATGTCCATGTGTGATCCCTTCTCACACTGAATAAGGTAGACTTATATGATCTGTATAATATTGTGGAGGAGACAGTATGTAATTTCTGAGGCTAGATCATAAAAGGTATCCTGACTTCTGCTTTTGTCACTTGGATCTCTCAAATTGGGGGAAGCCAGCTGCAATGCCATATACTTAAGCAGTCATGTGCAAAGAACTATAGGGAATTGGGTGGGGGACTGAGGCTTCCTGCCTACATCCAGCTGGCCATGTGAATGATCCCCTTTGGAAGTGGTTCTTTCAGCTCTAGTCAAGCCTGCAGATGACTGAATACCTGGCTGAAACCTCATGAGAGACTCCAAGGCAGAATTGCTCAGCTAAGAGGCTGCCAAATTTCTCATCTACCCAAACTACAAGAAATTAAAATTTTCCTTATTATTTTAAGGCAATTACTATTGCAGCAATAAATAATTAATGCAAACTATAAACATTTTAGGTTTTAAATTTTACTTGAAGGCTGAATTGCTTTTTATTTAAAAGCACTGACTTGGGGGCACCTGGGTGGCTCAGTCATTAAGTGTGTGCCTTCGGCTCAGGTCATGGTCCCAGGGTCCTGGAATAAAGCCCCGCATCGGGCTCCCTGCTCAGCTGGAAGCCTGCTTCTCCCTCTTCCTCTCCCTGTGTTCCTTCTCTCGCTGTGTCTCTCTGTGTCAAATAAATAAATAAAATCTTTAAAAAAATAAAATAAAATAAAAGCACTGACTTAGGACGCAACCCTTGGATTTGCCACTTACCTACTCTGTGACCATGGGCAAGTTGCTTATCTTTATATACTCATTAATCTGGAAAATGGAATAAAAATAGTAATTACATGATTGAGATATGTTAAGTATATACAAAAGTGATTAGAAAGATACCTGGCACACAGTTAGTATCCTAACTCTATCAAAAGTCATTTTTGTGGAAGGGTTCATGTTTTAAGTTTGAAAATACATATAATATAACACATTTGACTGAATTCTAATATTTCAGGCTTGTTTCTTAAAATATTATACTGAAGATAACTGTAACTATTTTTTCTCACAGACTATTCCTAAAAGTTGCTTTCACTTCTACTTTTTTTGTTTCACCGAATCATAATGCATTTCATACTTCCGCTATAAACAAACCAAGCTTTATAAAGATAGGCATGGTAGTTTCTAATAAATGAAATAGTCATCCTAAGGCATAGTATGGAAGATATATATCACTTAGAGGTTTGGATACATAGTGCAGACTTCCATTAATATTAAGTATGCACTTCTCCAATTTCAGACTCACACCCTTTATCTAAGCTTCACACTCCTTGGGAGACCTATCAAACTGTAATTCTTGCCCTTTTGATGTTTACTACAGCAAATAACGTATTTCCTACGGTGCTATTCATTTTACTCTCATAAATAAAACATTCTTTCATCTATTGTATATTTGACTTGCTATTGAGAGCAAATTCTAAGACTAGCATTGGGATTTTATTTCTTTGGTTTGGCCATTTTATTGTTCCTTTGAGCTACCGTATGCTGGGAATACTTCAGAATTACGCGCTATGAATATTAGAAGTCTTTGCTTTGTTATCACTTGTATCTGCTTTCCAACTTCCCAAATGACTAATTCTTCCCTAAATAATGCTTCCTTTTCAAGCAGAGTTATTTCTTATATATATGATGAAAAGTTATGCTCCTAAGAAATAATAAGGATAAAATTCACTAGCTTAACTCTATTTTGAATTTTTAAAACTTTTTACTTCAATAGTTCAGGTTAATTATTGAATTATCCATAAGAAAACAAAATGAAAAATGATTACCTAAGGTGGCTCATGATGTAATAATTTTATAGAGATGCTGATTTCTAAATTGAGCTGTTTATTAGTTCAACATAAATTATCAATAGTTTTAATTTAGGGGGAAAACGACAGTAGAATTTTCCATTATATTTAATGGAATTAAATAAAATAATATAATATAAATTACATTATTTAATATAATAAACTAAGAAGAATATTTTGAATATATTATATAGGAGGAAATAGAAAAGGCTATTATGTTTTCATTGGTTTTATTTTTGACTTGGCTATCACCAACATGAAGAACAATCACTGTGCTTTATGTGCAGAACATTAAACTGCACATACAGGATACTAGCTTCTAGCTGCTAAAATGGAACATACAGGAAAAAACAACCGTTTAGGTGATGTCTTAAAATATTACTACCAAACAAGTCAATTTGCAAAAGGTAGTATTACATTTTTGTAACATTTGTTTGAAATTATTTATCTCATGCTGACTATGTACTACACACAGCACAGAGATGTAGATAAATTAGCCATTTGTCGGTTTCTTGTCCTTTGTTTAACACGCACAAGAGAGAATGAGAGAAAAAAAAGACCACTCTATTTCACCCTCATTCCTATCTACTTGATAAAGATAGAGCCTGTAGCTGTGGGGGGAAAAAGAAAAAGTTCTATCATACAGATCCTCGACAGGAGGAGCATTATATATTCCTATAATTAGATATAAATATATATAAGTCCACCCAACACACACACGCTCAATTCCTTCTCATTCTACAATTCTACACAGCTTCTGCTGAGCCTCCAGTTGTCTCCACCCTGTATATAAACTGTAGACAGTTTACATTTCCTTCTAAATGATCTGAGACACTGAAAAAAAAAAAACAAAACTGATTTCTTTTTCCAGATCAGAAGACATGAGTTTTAAGAATTAACTGGTGCCGAATTTATTAAGTATGTATAATCTAGAAAAATATTTACCAGAATATTTTCTTCTATTTGTGCATGAACACTTTCTTATTGTCATGGCTAAGCTCTCTAGGCAAAGGTAGGCCCTATAACTGAAATGGAAATAGGAAATACATTTTGTATGTATAGTAAGTACTTAATTATAAGCACTTATCAAGCAGAATCAGACAGGAAGCCTTAAGCCCAGGAAAGAAAGAAAAAAAGAAGGAAGGAAGAAAGGGAGGGAACAAAGAAGGAAGGAAACCATCCAGCATTTATTTTTTCCTTAAAAACACCACGTTTCCTCTAAAACACCAAGTCAAGATTTGTAGCCAGCACACTTGCTTTGAATCTCTATTCCATCACGTACTACGTGGTGGTAATTATATCTTGGTCAACATATTAAAACCAACCCAGTCTTTAAAATAAGAATAATAAAAATTACATTCCAGCATTTTTGAGAGATAATTAAATGAAATGGTATATCTAGTACTTTTGACACTAAACCGTTCTTTAAATGTATGCACTGCTTGGGGCAATGGCTTATTGCCATGGAAGACCAAAACTGAACATGTGTTAACCCCCGCGGTGTGTCCTTCTGAATTCAACTTTTCACGTTAAATTCTATGCAGCGGTAGTAAAGAACTGCAAGTTCTCCATGCAGTATGTGCCCTCCTTAATACCCATTACATGGAGCACTGGGTGTTATATGCAAACAATGAATCATGGAACACTACATCAAAAACTAATGATGTACTGTATGGTGACTAACATAACATAATAATAATAATAAAAAAGAACTGCAGGTTCATATATACATAATTAAAAGAGAGACTACAGATCTTCAAATGTTTATCATATTACTGGTCTGGCCTAGTCGGTATTTGCCAGTTAGAAAAATAAGATAAACCAACCCACAATCAAAAGAACAAATGTATAAACCCCAAATTACAAATATACTCTTCTAAGTGAGATTTATAAGATTAATAGGAATTTCTCTAAATCCTAAAATAAGCTACATGGTATCAAAATTTGTTTCAGAACCATTGAGAAACTAATTAAAACCTTTCCTTAAATCATTCTGTTCAAAAGTACAGTTTTATTTTGATGTCTAAGGGAAAACTTAATTGGAAACTCATAGACATAATAAAATATTTGCTACACTTGGGGAAGACTGAAGCAACTGCAATGTTTAAATTTTTTTGTATTAGTTCATAGCACAAAATGTTTCTAGCGGGGCGCCTGGGTGGCTCAGTTGGTTAAGCGACTGCCTTCGGCTCAGGTCATGATCCTGGAGTCCCAGGATCGAGTCCCGCATCGGGCTCCCTGCTGGGCGGGGAGTCTGCTTCTCCCTCTGACCCTCCTCCCTCTCATGTTCTCTGTCTCTCATTCTCTCTCTCTCAAATAAATAAAATAAAATCTAAAAAAAAAAAAATGTTTCTAGCATTACCTGTACATAACATATACCAAGTTTCCACAATGTAGAAGCATGTTTGAAATATATTTAGGACCTTTCCATTTTATAGGATGCAAAGTAGGACCCAAGCAAAATTGGAAGAAGGATTGGTATTCTTTCCTTATTCTAAGTTCCAGTTTGATAATTTGATAATTATTGATCTAGTCAATCAGAGTTAATTCCTCCAAAATTTTGGAGGAATAGTTTCTTTCTAAAAATGATAAGAAAAAGCAAAATATCATCAAAGGAGAGTAATAACTTTTTGCCTTAAACATCTTATAATATCCAGAAGCTTGAGATACTGGGTAGCTAAGAGGGCTTCTTGACTATAGTAACCTGGCTCCTAATTTTATATACTTGTAGAATTAAAAATTATATAAAAATAGATTATTGTTGTTCAGTTAGAGAAAGATGAATGCAAGGAGTGATGAAGGAGCCAAACTTTGCTGTTCCAGAAAAATTAGAAGAAACATGTAGTACACATTAGAGCTATTATTTTGTTGTTGTATTCCATGTGTATGCTATTAAATTTGCCAGAAGTTATAATGTAATATGAAACAATAATCTTGGTACAAGTATCCTTTCTAGTTCCTGCTTTTAATTAAAATGGTTTTAATATTTCATCAGGATATTTGCAGTGATTTCTAGTCAGTAGTTTTTATTATACTTAGAATGTTTACTTTATCATTTAGAATAATGGGGTCTTATGAAATGTTTTCAGATTATGTTATAATACATTTGTTTGTTACCTTTTCTTATTGATACAATGGGTTAGACTAATAAATATGACAGTGGACAACCTTATATTTCTGTGATAAATGCAAATAGCTATTGAAATTTACTGATTTAAAATCTTTTTAAGGAAAGAGCTGTCAAACTTAGTAATACACTTTCAACATATCTAATTAATCATTTCTTGATTTTATCTATTATCTTTTTATTTGTTTACCTATTTTTCTTATTTTCAAATAATTTTTAAATATGAGTGGGTGTTCTAATTTCCAGGTCTGCATATAAAGAGCTTGGCAGTCATCACTAAGTCCTAAAACATGAAAAAACTTAGGGGCACCTGAGTGGCTCATAAATTAAGCATAGGACTCTTGATTTTGGCTCAGGTCATGATCTTAGGGTCAGTATTGTGCCCCACTTCAGGCTCCAGGCTGGGCATAGAGCCTGCTTGGGATTCTCTCTCTCTCTATCCCTCTACCCCTACTCTCTCCTCCCTGCCTCCCAGCTCACACAGAGGTGCTCTCAAAAATAAACAAACAAACAAACAAAAAACCTGAACAGACTGAAAATCAACAACTCTTCTTGGATCTATAAGACAGGGGAGGACACAGGACAGCCTACACCCCCCAAGAATGGAGAGACAGACCAGCAAGTAGGACATGTGGTTTACTGGAGCAGAGATTCACAAGTGGAAACCTCTGAGGCAACCAGTGTTGGGGTAGGAAAACCTGAAGTATTTGTATTTGACAACTTGCTGGTGGCTTGGTGTGAACAACTCTGAGTGTTAAACACTCCAGGGGCCCCTGTCAAAGGTGGGCACCCACAGTATTGTGAGATTTATCTCTAGGAGTTCAACTAGATTTCCCCAGTAAATAGAGGAGAAAAATCCCCTCCAGCTTCAAGTAGAGGAAGGGGAAAAAGAACCATTTCGAAATGTCAGAGCACTCCGTTCTTAACAAGGCCTGCCCTCAAGGGAAACTAGTTAACCAGAGCCTAACCTGCTGTGGTATTATCCAAACTTAACTGACTTGTGAAAGGGGAAGACCTAATTCCAGCCAGCTTTAGCCTTCCACCTAGCAGAAGAGAAACACACATTTCTAGCCACAAATATACATTCTCTAGCCATTTTTTCCCACCTAATTGGAGAAAAAAAACACCTAAAAAACAATTGTGAAGTTCACCTCCCACAAGCATAGGGCTCACTAAAAGACTAAAAGACTGAGCTCTAACCCTAAGATTCTACAATGCTTCCCCTCCTCCACACTTCACCACCACATTAATCAAGGCCTATTTACAGCAGCTCGTTTTACCCAGTGCATCAAATTTGGCCATCAAGAAAAAACTAGAAGGCATCACAAAAGGCAAAACGCACAATTTGAAGAGACAGCGTAGCATCAGACTCAGACATGGCAGCATGTTAGAACTATCACACTGGGAATTTAAAACAACTAGGATTGGGACGCCTGGGTGGCTCAGTCGGTTAAGCGGCTGCCTTTGGCTCAATTCATGATCCCAGGGTCCTGGGATCGAGTCCCGCATAGGGCTCCTTGCTTAGCAGGGGGGGTCTGCTTCTCCCTCTGCCTGCTCTGACTGCCACTCACCCTGCGTGTGCTCTCTCTCTGACAAATAAATAAATAAAATCTAAATAAATAAATAAAACAACTAGGATTAATATGCTAAGGGCTCTAATGAATAAAATAGACACCATGCAAGAACAGATGGGTATTTTAAGGATAGAAATGGGTATCTTAAGAAAGAACCAAAAGAAAGTGCTAAAGATCAAAAACACTGTAATAAAAATGAAGAAGGCCTTTGATGGGCTTATTAGTAGACTAAACATGACTGAGAAAAGAGTCTCTGATCTAGAGGATAGATTCCTTCATGAGATCACTCCTAAAACCACAAAAGTACCCTCTATTTATAGAGATTTATCTTAATGTAATTTTCTATACAGATAACTTATTTTATGCACAAATCACAAAGGGTTTGTGGCATTATTGACACAAAACTGTAGCCTTATAATCAAGGCTTTAGGCTTTGAGATTAGGTTTATAAAAATACATGCATACATACATGTATATATAAAATCTTTGGCTTCTGATTCAAACCAACAAGGAAAAAACTACCTTCAAAAATCAATATCACCTTTTATCAAGTTACCTCAAATTGAAAATAGTGACATACTTTTTTGTTTTCTTGGAGTGCTTAAAAGATGAATTCGGGAAAGGATGGTGAAAAAATAGGAACCAAGGTAAGGAGACTTTTTGTTGTTTGGTTGTTTCCTTCATTTCGTTTTCAATGAGATATTTTGATAAAAAGTACTGATAACATTCCTGCTAAAACGATGTCCAATGATTTCCAGTGGAACAGAATTAATTCCAAGAAAAGTATGGAAGGAGAGTATAGACTGACATATTTAAGTGTGGTTTTTAGGAGTGTCTGGGTGGCTCAATTGGTTGAGCATCTGACTCGATTTTGGCTCAGGTCATGATCCCAGGGTCCTGGGATGGAGTCCCACATTGGGCTCCCTGCTCCATGGGAAACCTGCTTCTCCTCTGTCCTGCTTCTCCCTCCGTCTGCCACTCCCCCTACTTGTGTGAGCTCTCTTTCTCTGACAATTTTTTTTTTAAATGTGGTTTTTATAGTACTGTATATGTATTGGGGAAAAATCAGGGCTTTAGTCTTTTTCTTTTTCTCGAGTTTTAAGGCATCATATAGATTTCTAGTGAGTACTTTCAATAAATATTTGATATATGATATGTCAATCACAATAGCCTTTCACAGAATATACTTAGAATCAGAATAGATCTTAGTATTGTAATAATACAATGTTGAGTAGAATTGGACATTAGCCTCAGTTTCAAGGTTCATTAAAACTTCTAAATACCTGTAGAATAAATTGATACAAATATAACACAAGAGTTCAGATTTTTTTGGTTAAAGAATAAATTTTATTTTTTTGCTTAATTGCATTAAGCAAATAAAGATTTCTTTGTTCTCTCAGACAGCAAAATCAACTTTCTTAGGTGTCCCACAACATTCTATCATTCTAGTGATATTAGCTCTCATCTATTATTAAAATTGTTTTATAAATTTTTCTCCTATTTGTTCATATTTTCTTTTAAGTTGCTCAAGTTTATGTAATTAAAACATTTTAATGGAGAAATGGGAACCTATAAGGATTAATGGAAAGAGCAATTTTGCCCCTACATAGAATAGTTTTTTATTATTCATTCATTCAAATTTCATTTATTCATTAACTCATTCCACATTTACTCATTGTTTCTTATTTTTTTAGAGATTCGTGGTAGGTTGGTGTATTGGTACAAAAATAAGGGACCTTCCCTGATTTTAAGAAGTTTGACCAGTATTTGTAGATAGGTTGTCTCTAGCAGATGAGTAGTTGTTAAAAACACATTTTTACTTGAAAAGAATAGGTTATGACTGAAGATTTCCAATGAGAGTTCAGAGGACTCAGTAGTAATAGAGATTTTTGTTAACCAACCACAAGGAAAAGTAAAATATTTCACTTAGAGAATAGTTACTTGAGTGGAATTCCACTTGGGGGACAAGTTGCAAATGGAGACTAGGGAACCCCCAAAACTGGCTGAATTAAGGATGGACACTCAAAAATCTGCCTCTCTTCTGTGTCATTATGTCCATGGTTATAGGACACAGTTGAAGCTGTGTCTTAACCTATGAAATGTTCTATGCATATTTATATCTCTTCTCTCTGATAGTACTTAACACATAGCAATGCCCAACAAATGTTTATTTAATGAGTAAAATAAAAACTTTGTGAAATGAGAAAGGCCATGAAAATAACAAATATGAGTTTAAAAGACCAAAAACTTCACTAGTCTAAGTATTCCCCAAAACACTTAGTAATATTCCTATGCTAGATAGTAAACTTTCAAAATATTCCCTAAGACCTATGACATTTTTAAAAGTCCTAAAGTTTGATTATTCTAATGTAGCATCAATTGTACATCACAAGTACTTACAACAAATCAATTTATTTAAAAATTCTGTTTTGTGTTATGACTCTTTATGATAACAAAATATTCCCAATACCTTTGACATTTTTCAAAGTGCCCTAATGTATAAATCTTCCACTGTAACTGACCTTGTATCAAAACTTTTTCTCTCTGGGGCACCTGGCTGGCTCAGTAGGAAAAGCACGTGACTCTTGATCTCAGGGGTTCTGAGTTCGAGCCCCCTGTTGGCTATAGAGATTACTAAAAATAAATAAATAAACTTTAAAAAGAAGCTTTCTGTCTCAAATCAATACATTTAATATCTCTGTTTGATCTTCTGTCTCCTTATCAACATAAAAAGACTTATGTTTGCAGCAGATGGCAAATCACTTCAAGATCAAAATGATAATCAAGTAATATATTTAAAAACAACTTAATTAAGTGAAAGCCTGTCCACATTAAGACTTGTACAAAATGTTCATTACAACTTTATTTAGAATAGCAAAAATTGATAAACAACTAAAATGTCTATGAATAATCAATAAAATGGATCCAACTACTATACAACAACAAGCAACGAATTGCTGATATACATAATATACATGAATCCCAAAGGCATTATGCTAAGTGAAGGAAGTCCATCACAAACAACTTCATGTTGGATGATTGCATTTTTTTAAGTTCTAAGAGAAGCAAAGCATAGTGATGGCAGATCTGTGGTTGCCAGGGGATGGGAATGAGAAGAAGCAGGAGGCAGAATGGCTTGAGGCTATTGGAACATATAGAGAAGCAAAAAATCAACCCCAAGCAAAGAGGGTTGCTGCAGAGTTAGCCATCACTTTCCCAACAGAATCAAAGTCAGAGTGAGCAAATACAAGGTGCAGAAATGAGCAATACGTCTATTAACTTTCCGGTCAGGGATAAAGCAAACAGGATAGAGAGCGATGACATATGTCTCCAGGTACCACCCAGTAGTAACTCGCAGAGCTCCACACCAAATTCTAGCAAAGGTTGTGAGGAAAGAAAATGTGCAAGAAACATGTAATGTTCCTTTCAAGCATTGTTCACTCCAGCTAAACCACTGAGCAAGAGTCCAGTGGTTTTCAAACTGTTAAACAGGGGTTATTTTTGTAATAATATAAATTCTTAATATTATTGTTGTCTTTTTCAAACTCATTCTCTCACTGTGTAGATTGGGAAATTTCTCAGACCCTGATGCTGCAGTGGCATCATCCCTCTGAAGGCTAATGGAATGTGTGTTTGTACAGTCTTGGGTTTCAGATGTTTGGGGGGTTTAATTATTAATATGGTAAACATTAGAAGAGATAACTCACATAAATAAAACTGTGGAAATGAGTCTTAAAACCAGAAAGTTTGAGAGTTGTTAGCATAGGTAAATAAATCATGGACCACCTACCAAGACTGGGTCTGGAACCACCCTTCTCCTCCAGTATAATAAGCAGCATTTGCTTCCAGGTTCAAGCTGTGAGAATTACTTTCTAACCACAGATAAATTTTTGCATGGGGAGCTCATATGGTTGGAAAGCAGAACATAGCCAAGTTCACTAACAGACCACTACAGGGGACACAGATGCAAAGGACAAAATCTAAATGTCCCTCCATTCAACGACGTAACATTACCCTAAGGCATTCCAACATAGGACAATCCTTATTTTAGTCTCCTTATGACAGACACACGCTCAGAAGATATCCAAAGGCAGCTAATTCAGAAGAATAAAGAGACTAGCACAACTACAAGGAAAACATATTACTTCTCATAGTGCTACCCTCAAATATAAAAGCACAACAAAGGACAAATAAGTATTTGAGAAATGTAAATAAAATTAAAGAAATTTTGCTATGAACAGTGACAACAACTGGTCTAGTCAAAACCTGGATCTATGAGGACAAAAACAAAATACTATGTAATCATAGAATTAAAAGCATGTTATATTCAGAAAAATGCATGAACTTCTCAGAATTTCTAATCAGAAAACAAGAAATAATTATGAATTAAAGTGTAATTCCTAAAGTTAAGACTTCAGTAGAATGTCTAAATAAGAGAATGTATATATAAGTGACCTGCAGTTTAAAATTTAAAAATCTCCCAGAAGGTTGAAAAATAAGTAAAAGAGATATAAAATGTAACATAAATGTTTAAAGTTATAGATAGAATACAAAGCCAAAGTTCAAACATCCATATAAATAGGAGTGTCAACAGGAGAGAACAGAGAGAATTTACAGCAGTAAAGGATAGCTGCAAACATGTCTGACTTGAATTAATCTTCACACTTAGAGAGTTCACCAAGGACAGGCAGAAAATTATTTTAAATACACATATATCTAGACATATACTTATGATTTTTCACAAAGATTAAGAAAAAAGCTAAAATTTTCTTTAATAATAATAATAATAACAACAACATCAACAACTTTACCTCTAACTTAGCAAGAAGACTGGCATGAATTATCTCATTAGTTATGCCTGATGCCAACTGACTGACAAAGTAGCAAGTCCTTTGTTTTGAAAGTTTGACTATTACTGATCCTAGAATTATATATAACAAAAACAGTCAAATGTAAGGGCAATATAAAAATATTTTCACATACATAATGACCAAAAATACTTATCTTCCTGATGGTCTTTCTAAAAAACTTCAATTTTCTCAACAATAAAATGAGTTTCTAAGAGCTTTCATTTTCCTAATCAATCCCACATGGATTCAAATGGGCCACTTCTGCTTGATGTTTATTAACAAAGCCAACTAAATATCAGTAATGAAAACAAAGAGAACTTGAGGAGGTGCAGTCGAAAATATAAATGAGGAAGAGAGGATCTAACTCTAACCCAGGAGTACAGTAGACCAATGTGTCATTAGATAGGGGCAGCAGGCCCAATAGTATACAGGTCCAAATTATGTTAGAAGAATGTATGAGAACTTCTAGTGAAGTGACTAGAAATGACTCATGACTCTGTATCTTCCCTGCATAATTGATGAGACCTATGCCTAAAATATTATATTCATTCATTTAACCTCCAGGGCACATATATGAAACAAGCAAACCCACGTGCATCAGTCAGGACATGCTCGGATATGCTAAAACAATGCCACATCTGCAGTGGCTGAGAAAACCAACATTAATATCTCACATGGCAAATATCCATCATGGGGGCTCTACTCTACTTTGTCTTCACTCAAGGGCCCATGCTAAATAGGCTCCATTTGGGGGCTGCCATGTTTGCTAAGGTGATAAGGAGTGCACATAGTAAATGGGCCCAAGCTCAACATTTTTAGCTGGAAGTTTACAAAGTGCATGTTTTCACCCATGTTTTATTCACCAAAGCACATCTAGCTTTAGGAACAGTGATTTGAAATCCCGTGTTTGGAGGAGAAATGGCCACAACTTTTTGCTGAATAGCATTTATGACTAACATATTTCATAGAATTATTACCTTTTGTTTTATTTTATCACAACATCATTTTTTGATACATAAGGATTAAATTTATTCCTGAAAAAAGAGAGGTATTGATAAATTTAGCACGCACAGGTTTGCATCCAGTTTTTTCTCCCATTGCCAAAGATTCCTTGTGTAATTGGGGCAAGTCACCCTATCTAAGATCTCCCATTTCCTCAAGAGAAAGTCAATTTAAGATCTTCATTTCCTTATTAATAAAATCCTAGATGGTTTTAAAGAGACTTTCCCTGCTCGCTTGACATTTGCTGCCGTATTACAGACAAGAAAGTAAGAAATTTAATGTACAGAAAAGTTAAGTGACTTAAAGAATCACAGGATATGTTTGAAATTGACCACATCATTTATATATCTAAGGTTACGTATATTTTATGTCAAACGTACATGGTGAATCCCCCAAAACAAAAGCAAAAACATAGTAATCATAATTGCAACCACAGAAAAGAATCTATCCTCACAAGGCCAAATGATTTATTTTCTTTTCCAAATCTCCATTTGCATATCACATACTGGGCTCTTAGAGGTTAATGGTTATAGAATGAAAAAAAAAAAATGAGGTAAATGTGGAAGAGAACTGAAAAATTTGTCATGTCATAGTCCAGACAGGATCTAAGATGTATTGCATAAAATATTTGTCAGCAAATGCACTTCAACCTCTGTAGGATTCTCTACACTTGAAAGAACAGATGTTCATTGTGTTTGATGAGCTACAAAACCATTGCCTGCCCTGAAAACAAAACAACCAGGAAAGAAGTGACATTGACATTGACATGTGGCAAAAGCAGTCACTTCACAGCAAGTTTGTGTTCAATCATTTATACCTTCCTTGAGTATTCTGTAAGGTTCTAGTAACAAAATATCAAGAAAATATTTATTTTGCCTGATTTTATTATGGATTTGTTTCCTTCATTTTCCTCTCAAGATGGGAGACAGAATATTAAATGTATGTAACACATTTTTTTTTATTTTCAGCAATACAAGTAATACAAAAATGATTGTGTTCTCCTTATAAAAATGGGAATTAGTAATGATAAATGAGTTAAAATTAAAATTGTCTTTCGTATTCTCCTTTATCTCCCAGAATCAGTTATTTGTTTTAGGTTTTTTGTGTATGTTTACAAGCAATAAGATCTGATAATATGCCTCTGTAAAAAGTTGATATGGATATACACTATAAGTATAAATACGTTTGTGTTTGTTAGGTATGTAATATTTGGGCTATAGAGTTGTAAGGTGTTTATTTTTGTGCATATTGTATTATTTCTCAAATATAAAGATCTTGTTTGATCTTTTTAAGGTTTAATACTGAGCTAATGTTAAGTTGGTATGTTCTGATACGATCACAGCAATTCTTACAATGTAGAAATCATTCCATACTTGTATTGTTAGTAGCATTTACCCCAAGCCCTCCCACTTCCCCCAGCTAACTTACCTCTCCCTAAAGAGCCCCATGACCCAGCAACTACAAAGGTAACTCTTGGCCTAGCAGATCTTGCTCCAGTGCCCTGGGCAGTCAGCAACTTTTCTGAATGGCCAAAGCAGTTAATTATCATCAACATCACCCCTGGATATATCAAAATATAATTTGTCATTTTGCCATTGGTAATTTCTTCTCCCACTTTCGTATATTACTTCTCTTCATAACACTTTCTACCTTCAAAAAACTATAAAATGTAATTATAATTACATTTTTTTGTGTGTGTTTGTTCCTTACTGCTATATCCCAAGTGCCAGGCATATGGTAGGCTCAGTGAATGTTTATTGAATTAATAGTCTCATGTTCCGGGGTGCCTGGGTGGCTCAGTTGGTTAAGCGACTGCCTTCGGCTCAGGTCATGATCCTGGAGTCCCGGGATCGAGTCTCACATCGGGCTCCCTGCTCAGTAGGGAGTCTGCTTCTCCCTCTGACCCTGACCCCTCTCATGCGCTCTCTCTCATTCTCTCTCTCTCAAATAAATAAATAAAATCTTTAAAAAAAAAATAGTCTCATGTTCCTACCAACATTGAAAATCTTCATAATTTTTGCTAGTAAAATAAATTGAAAATATCACATTGCTTTGTCAGTTAACATTTCCTGGATTGCAATTGAGATCAAACAGTATATTTCAAATGGTCATTATTTATTTTTTATTTTTTTAAAGATTTTTTATTATCCATTTGAGAGAGAGAGAGCACAAGCAGAGGGAGTAGGAGAGAGAGAAGCAGGCTCCCTGTGGGATTCGATCCCAGGACCCGGAGATCATGACCTGAGCCAAAGGCAGACGCTTAACCATCTGACCACACAGGTGTCCCTCAAATGGTCATTGTTTATATAAGTATATACATTCTATAAATTTTTAGATTATGTGTCAGCTTATTGTTAACAGATGTTTTCTTATATTGTTTTTCAATAAATTTATTTAAATCCTTATACTTTTTCTGAGGGCTACTTTGCTTCTGGGGGCTACTTGGCTTCTGATTTAATTATCGATTATTCTTTCCACTCCTTTAAATTTAGTTTGCAGATATAGTTTGATTTCTTTTATAATTCCAGGGTAGAATTTTTAAAATTCCATTAACTAAGATTTTTGCTTTTTGTTCATAATTACCAATGTCATTTCACTGCAGCAAGAAAAAGGAGCTTGCCTGATTTTTTATTTTGAAAACGTATTTTTAAAATTTTCAGTAAAAATCAGTTATATTAGGCCGAGCAGGCTTGTCATCTTGTCTTATGCAACCCCAGGGCCTTTGTGACCTATTATGTAAACGTTCTTTCTCCCTCTTCTTGTTCCACGAGGATGTGAGGGCTCAATTCCACACAGTCGCTCAGTACTCAGGCTTTCGGAGCCTCCAAGACATATAGCTGTACCACAGGTAACATGTAATCTTCTCAAAACAAGGGGAAAGAGAGCTTCAGTGCTTGACCTGGCATTCATTTCTTCTCCCACACAGATCATCTGCTAGAACTGGTCACACGGCCGTGCCTCCCCATAACGGAGCTGAGAACTGGGAATGAACCCATGGAATATTTGGAGGATATATTCCTTTGCTAATGTTTCCTTCTAGTTCCCAAATATTCCTTTGCTCCTATCTTTCCTTAAATGAAACCAAATCAAATCCTTCTTAAGGCAACAAAACACAAACTTTGTCTACTCTATGTGTGTGATCTCTGGGTGGTAGGTGGTGGTCCCTGCATCATTTCAGAAATGTCTCTTCTTGGTCCAGAGGACCTGACAAATCACATTTCTATCCCCTCATACTTTTTTGTACAATGAATAGCCCAATTACAATGAATTTCTCCTGGTGGAAAGACAAAGCAGTTTATAACATTTCCGAAATTGTGAGGGTGCTTTTCCTGGGAGTAATGAAGGTTCCTTAATTAGACATTGATTTTGCTTTTAGCAGAGACTCCTTTGTTCATTTTTCTCTCTGGCTCCTGACTCTGCTCTCTTGGAGGCTGTTATGGACTGAATGCTTGTGTGTTCCCCAAATTCATATGTTGAAGTCCTAACCCCCAGTGTGGCTATATTTGGAGAAGGGGCTTTTAAGAAGTAATTCAGGTTAAATAAAGACATAAAGATGGGGCCCTGATCCAACAGGATCTGTGTCCTTACAAGAAAAGACACCAGCATGCTTGTTTTCTCTCTCTCTCTCTCTCTCTGCACAATGGCCATGTGAGGGTATAGCAGGAAGGTAAGTTTGCAAGCTTGGAAATGAGCCTTTATCAGAACCCGGAAACTAACTGAGCCAGAAACTTGATTGTGGGACTTCTATCCTCCAGAGTTGTAAGAAAAGGATATTTTTCTGCTGTTTAAGCCACGCAGTCTATATTATTTTGTTAATGGCAGCTGAGTTGACTAATAGAGGGACATTTCCCTTGCTCTCGTTCTCAGTGGCTACATCCTCAGGGGCTGTTGAAGAATATACCCAGCCTTCAAGTCCCCTCTGTACTCACGGCAGGTGGGGGGCGGTGTCCAAAGGCTCTTTACTTTCATAGAGTCATAGCAGTTTGCACCTCTAGACTCATAGTTTGTTTAGCACTGCAGTCTCTATTCGTATCTGTTTGAATCCAGTCAATTCCATCTGCCAGTTATTTTTGAAAAATAGTTTTTAGTTCTACTATCTTTCTTTACTTTTTTGCCAAATGCTTCTCTCACAAATTATGCTCTCAGACTTCTCTGGCAAAGCTTTACCCCTACTCTGATTTGTATCCTGAATCATTTTATGCACTGACAGGTACTACTAGTTGTCATACCATTATACTGATATATTTTCCTGAATCATCTTAATCAGGTAAGAAGTTCAGCAGTAAGAAGAAAGGCTACACCCTTAATCTAATTTTTGCTTCGAGGCTGAATTTCAAAGGCCTTTGTTGCTCACATATTTTCCTGGTTTTACCCCCTATTATAACGGTTAAAAAGCAATTCACTGCTTCAATATTTGTACACCCAGAAATTTTCGGATTTCTTCATTACTTTTTATTTTGGCTTGAAAACATTCTAATTATTTTCTGGGATTTTCATTTTTATGCAATACCTAGTCAAATCCAGTCAATAACAATCAATAGATAGTATTGTAATTCAATTCTCCATAATCTTTCCCAAGAACTAAAAGTTCACCAAGGCTAAAACAAAAACAAAACAAAAGCAGTTCATTAAGCCTATCATCTGGCTTCCAAGTTAGGTCTGGTGAGAAATGCTTTATTATTGCATGATATAGAGTACTATCTTTTCATTCTCAGGAATTAATTTCATAATTGGTCATCACCTGGCCCTTAAAATAATGCCAGCTATTTTAGGTATCTGTTGTGGTAACCTTACTTCCAATGAGTATTAGTCAGGATAGGATAGGATAGGATAGGATAGGATAGGATAGGATAGGATGGGTAAAGCTATAGTAACAACATCAAAATTTCAGTGGCTTAAAATAGCATACCTATTTCTAATTATTATATTTTTTTAAGATTTTATTTATTTATTTGACAGAGAGAGACACAGCGAGAGAGGGAACACAAGCGGGGGGAGTGGGAGAGGGAGAAGCAGGCTCTCCGCCGAACAGGGAGCCTGATGCGGGGCTCCATCCCAGGACCTTGGGATCACGACCTGAGGCGGAAGGCAGACGCTCAACAATTGAGCCACCCAGGCGCCCCACCTATTTCTAATTCTGATGGCATGTATGATGTGAGCTACCAGAGGTTTCTGCTCCATCAGGAAGTAGGATCTTTTCCTCCATCCTTTGAATTTGGACTTGGCCTGTGACCTGATTTTACCAATGGGATGGCAGGAAATGTGATACAAACAGGGACTTGAAATGTCTAGGACATTGGCGTTTGCTCTTGCTTGGTACACTTGAAACCCTAAAAGAGCCATATGAATAAGCCCATACTAGTGTTCTAGAAGATGAGGAGACACATGGAAACAATGTAAACACCCTGTGTCGCAATTTACTTCCAGAGATATGAGGGAGACCATTTTAGGTCATCTAGCTGACCATCCAGCTATCTACAGGTATATGATAGAGCCCAATAGAAATCACGTGAACTCCCTCAGACCAGAAGAATTACCTATCCACCAATAGGATCATGAGTTAAGTGAAATAGTTGGCTTTTTAAAACAGTAAGTTTATTCCAAATACATTTTTAAAGTAAGCTTTAGATTTTTTTGTTCTACAGCAAAATCTAACTGATACATCAACTAATACCTGTCTAGCAGAGTGCTGCTGTAACAAAGGCTAAAACATGTTGCATTAGTTTTGGGTCTGGGGTTGGTGAAGACTGGAAAAGCAACAAGAAAATTGTGGAGGTTGGAAAAAATGGCAGTGAAACTGCTATATCAGGCTGGAAAAATGGCAACCTGTATTATACGGTGGTGGAAAAACTGTTAGAACTGTCGTCTGTGGTAACTTGGAATATAAAAATGTACCCAAAGAACCTGAGGATTTGGCTAAATAATTGCTAGAATTTAACATAGAAAATTCACAAATATTTATATCTTTGAATAAATAATATTTACCAATTTTCTCGGACAGTCTCCCTTTGCCACGTTAGGTATACCTTCTACCCTTCTCCTCTCAGGGAGGCTGAACAGTATGGACAACAATTAATAGGCAGCATTACTCCCTGACTTGTATTAGCTTCAAAAATTTAGAAGCACTGGCACAGAATAGGAGGATGTGAGGACGGTGAAATTAGTGTATTTAATGCCATGGCTAATTTTCTGTCAAGACACAGGTTGATAGTGATGGAGCTCCATTACCAAAGGTCATACTTCCTGTCCCCCTTACAGCTACAGCTGCCTTTCTAGGTTCTCTCTCCCTTTCCCCACTTCAAGCTGTTAGCCCGAGCGCTTTATACCCTTGATGAACTTTTTTTAAACCTTCCTGGATTTTCTAATTGGACCCTGAATGATATTATGATTTTTTTTTTTTTTTAAATAAGACTAGTTAGAGGGCGCCTGGGTGGCTCAGTCGTTAAGCGTCTGCCTTCGGCTCAGGTCATGATCCCAGGGTCCTGGGATCGAGTCCCACATCGGGCTCCCTGCTCGGCAGGAAGCCTGCTTCTCGCTCTCCCACTCCCCCTGCTTGTGTTCCTGCTCTCGCTATCTCTCTCTGTCAAATAAATAAATAAAAAAAAAAAAAAAAAAAAGACTAGTTAGAATAGAAAGTCCTTAAAAATTATGGATTCCTTTTATAGATCTTAGTTTGTAAAACTGCTTTGTATCAGCATTATAAAGGCAAATTTATGATGCTAAATACTATTTATGTTTTTGTAGCTGAAGGGGAGAAGGAGATAGGTCCTCTCTACATTGCAATGACGTTTTTAGTGAACTGTTAGCAGAACCTGCAATTTTTCAAGGCAGAATGCTTGGATTTTATTAATTACTACCGTGAGAAAAAAAAATACTGGCCTGAGAAACCTAACAAAGATTGTATGGAAAATAAAGAACAGAATAGGATTAACAGATGCCCAGAATATGGGCACATCCTGTGTTCCATTTACACAGCATTGGCACAAATTTTAAAACAAGAATAAATACACTGTTTGATAAAACATTCATTTGTGTAAAAAAAGACAATCCCAAACCAAGGAAAATCAAGGGACTGAAACAAAAAAATTAGATTAGTTACTCTTTTGGAGGCAGGGGATGTAACCAGGAAGAATTACACATTTATACATTTGAATATGCACACTTTAGTATTTATAAATAAGGAAAATGAATGTAATCATGTGCTATAGAAAAATACTGGAAATGATTAAATATATATTGCCTTATATCAAGTTCACAATTCATGTTGAACACATTGAGCTGGAGTGTTACAAAGCAAGTCTGAATTTAACAGTGTGAATCATTTTTAAATGAAATTTAGGTGAGATTAGATTTCTTAAAGGTAAAATTATAATCGCACATAAATAATCGTAATGCTATTCTGTAAAGAAAAATTAAAAACAGAAGTTTCCAATTAGGATTTGAGAAGCATGTATAATATAATGGAAAATGCCACATATATTATCTAGGACGAAGCAATAGCAAGTAGATTGTGTATCTGATGATGTTAACAAATCCTTTTACCCTTTTATGTTTGAGTCAACCAAAATTTTAGATACTGACAATTAAGAGAAATTCAGCAAAGACAAGTAACATGAATACTAAATGCACCAGTCAATACAGAGTTGACTTGACTCAAATGCATTTACTCTGTTTTCTTAGTAAAATAATAATGCATCTTTGATTTCATATTTTCACTTTGTTTTCAACCAAAACATAGACTTTGGACTTTTTGCAAATGTCATTTGATGGCCTCATCTTGTTTTAAAAATATTACTAAACAACTGCCAGACAAATGTACTCAAAAAAAAAAAAAAAGTAAAAAGTAAAAAAGAAAGAAAGAAACAGGAAGTAGAATGGGAAATCATGTTTTTAATTTGATTTATTTCTTCTGAAAGCAATCACTAAACTTTATCTGGACATCAAGAAAACATATGATGAAACTTCCCCTATAATTTCTTAAATATACTTGATACTGGATCATATATTTTGGGCACAATGAAAAAATAAAAATAACTGGGATTTGGAGAATAAATTCAAATTCATATAGTGCTAACATTTATATTTGTTCCCAAAGTGGGTATACCCCAAGGTCACGTCCTTAATCACCTTCTTTTTCTATACTCACTCACATGGTGATCTCATCCACGTTCCTGGCTTTAGATATCACTATAACCTCGATGATACAGAATTTATATTTCCCTCAAAGAAGTTTCTCTCAAATTTTAAACCTGAATATCCAATTCTCTACTTGATATTTCTATTCAAATAAATCCCTAACAAATATCAAAACTCAACTTGTCCAAAGCTGACCTCCTGATCTCCCCACCTCCCAAATAGCTGTAAGCACAGCCTTTCCCATAACATTTGATGGGAAATTCATTCTTTTATTTGCTCAGCTGGAAAACTCTGGAGACGTTTCTTATCTTCTTATACCCCACAACCAGTTCATCAGGAAATCCTGTTGGCTGTACACTCAAAATATATCCAGGAACCGACCAATTTTGTCCATTACCACTACCATGATCCTGATCTGAGTCACCATTATCTCTGTATTGGACCACTGCTATACCCTCCTAACTACTCTGTTTCCATCCTTGCTCAACTATATTCTTAAACATGTGTATCAAATCATGTCTCTCCTCTGTTCAAAACTCTGCAGAGTTCCTCATTTCACTAAGAATAAAAGTCAAAACTTCCTTTGTTTCTCATTCTGCTCAATGCACGAGGGTCTCCTTGCTGCTTTTTGATGAGGCCAGGTACATTCCTAGCTTAGGAAATTTTCACAGACTGGAATGCTCTTCACTCATCTATTTGCTTTGACAATTTCCATACCTTTCCAAGTCTGTTCATATGTCACCATCACACTGAGGCCAACTGTGTCCAAATTGTAACATGATCACTGCTTCCCTTCCACCCACTCCTGATCTCCCTTATACTCCTGGGTATGTCTGTATGTGTGTCTGTGTGTATGTGTATATATAAATATACACCATATATATAGAGATATGTGTTGTGTTTGCATGTGTGTGACTTCAGTTTTTCAATAGCATTTATATAATGTCCTGCATATAAAATATGCTCCAAAAATGTTTGTTAAGTGGAAAAATGAATGTGAGTGAATGAACATTATAACTAATGAATTCTAAAACTAGCTAGGATGCAAATATAGTAAAGCACAATTGATAAACACTGTAATGTAATCTCTAATTTCAGAGGATTAAGTCATTTCAGATCATCCTCTTTAGTAATACTTAATTATTAGAATTACATTTAGCTTCCTTTTTTCTCAGGCAAACCCATTTCATTTATATTTTAAATGCCAATTTAACTTTCCAGCTCCTACTAGCATATTCACAAATAAAGACAATTTAAATTAAAAATTTGCATAACCATAAAATAAGCCCTGTTAATGGGATTGTTCTAGATCATTTACATTTAATTTAAATATAAAGTTCTGTGTAAACTGCTATCTTGCTATTTGTTTTATATTTGTGACTTGTGTTCTTTGTTCTTTTTCTCAACAGCTATATTTTTAAATTTATGAAAAGATAAAATTTTGTGATATAACATGATAGATAAAACTATTTTATTCTTAAAATAGGACCAACACAATGGAACCATAATATGGAATCCTACTCAGATTAGAAAGATGTTTGTGTTATTAGACAGAATGACAACAATAATTTAATTTAGTATCCAGCCAGTTTTGATTTTATGTTCTCAGGATCTGCTTTGCTTTATTAAGTTCACAAAATTTGGTACATTTAAAAGTTGTAAAATTAACTTTTCATATCTAACCAATATGTTATTTGACAATATTGTGATTATTCTTTTAGAAATTAAGAAAAATTACAACTTACAGCATTAAGCACAAGATGCGATAACTAGAGATGGTCTCTCTCTCTCTCTCCTGTTCACTCAGCATGAGAACTTGGGGATGAAGAGAAAAGTGTAAATTCTTCATAGATAAACATCATTTGATACATAAATGACTCTAAAGAGTCATATGTAACTAGGGAAAATAAGAGTAATAAAGATCAAATTTAAATACACAGATGTACCCAGAATCAATAGAAAAGGGTGGAATTTAAAATTTTAAAAAATACATAGAAACTTTACAAGCTTTTGAAATGAAACCTAATTCTCACAAATGTTCATCTTCTCACTTTCCCTGAATATAATGAGATATATTTCTGAGTAAAAGAAAGTAAAACTAAGATTATGATGGATAGTAATTAAAATAATCACATTTTAAGGAGATACATGCTTTTGTTTTTACTATTCACTAAACTTCATCACTCTGATACCTATAGATAATTTTTACAGTTATTTCTATATAATATGGTTTAATAATAAGAGATTGTCATTGAAATGTATTTTAGTCATCAGTTGGCAGTAAGGCCCAGGCTATGATCAGTATTGTGCTTGAAATAAATAAGTGGGTAGGAAAAAAAAATAGATAAATGGATAGATAAATAGATAATTTGGCAGACCCTTGCAATTTAATCACAGAGACAAACTACATATAAAAAATAATATAATTAAATTTCTATAAATCGATAGAGAAAAGTGCAGCTATCCTCTATTGGTCTGATCATTTATGGGACTATCTAGAGAGAGGCAGAGTGTTCCATTGAGTTAGTTCTTCTTCTCAAGCTTAATTAATCTGATTGAAGAGCTAATTTACCTGTTTCATATGGGCCTAGAACATAAAGAATTTTATTGAAAAACAGGTTTGAGGATGGGTGGAAAAGCCTGACCCTCCCCACATCAAAGTACATCCTTTGCAAAAAAAAAAAAAAAAAAAAAAATTTAGCCTATTTCCCTTTACTAAAAAACCTTTAATTTTTTTTTTCCTCCACCAAGGCTGAAAATACTCTATACGTCCCTGTGGCAACACTGTTTTGACCACTCCATATTTAATGTAAATGACCAAATTGTTCACAAATATTTTAGAAACAGTATCTAAGTCACTGAAGTGGATAATTTCCTTTGAGAATGAAAAACAACTCAGTATAAAAGGAGCTAACCAACTCCAGGTGTTATTTACAAAGCTGAACTTTCAAAATTCCAAAAGTAGTCTTTCCCCTTCAGCGGGCTGTTCTCTGTGTTTAATCACATGTTACATCTTCTCTTAAGGACACCTTTCACATAGCAAAGGTTGTTTTGATGAAAATCTTACAAGTAACATATAAAATAAATTTGCTTCTGAGTCTACAAAGGCATGAAGATTAATGGAGAAAGAAGAAGGCCATTTTTGTGTGTGGATCACCTATAGTTACACCTTGCTAAACAAAGAAAGAGAGAAAACAGATGGCTCAAGAAAATTATAGAAGACTTGGAGTTCCAGGTAGATATTAATTACCAAAATCTGTATTACAGGAGAAATAATCATAGTTAATTATTCATTGCATTTTCTTTGTTTATATGAGTTCAACTCCTGTATATAAATTGCCCTATCTTTTAAACTGGCCATTTTACTAGTTGACTTATGAAACCAAATACATTACTGTATATGGAAAAATACCTCAATAATTGTCATCATTGGATTTATCCTGATTCTAGCATTTTTTTAATAATTTGTCTTCATTTCAAAAGTAAAAAAAATACTGATCTTCATAACCTATATTATAATTAATAATACATTCATTTGGTTTAGCCTCTCTACTTGATGTCAGTTACTAAAACTAAACAATGAAAAGGGCAAGTCTAATGAAGAGGTTGGCTTGTCATTTATTTTTGCTTTATTTACAAAAAATTAAAAATAGATAACATACTATATGCCAAGCACTGATATTTTATTATCTTTCAAAATAATTCCGAGAGTACAATCTCATCATCTCATTTTATAGATTAGGAAACTGAGGCTTAAAGAGGTAAAGCATGTCCCCAGATTAATAATTTTAAAAAAACTATAGAAAAGAAATTGAACCTAAGTTTTTCTAGCAACAAATCTTGTATTTTTTTTATTATATCTCCAGCTTCTAAATTTTAACTGAATTAGACTTTTAAAAAAGTTGGAACCTTAGGATTAGAATACAATAAGAGAGATTTTTCTTACATGGCTTATGCAAGAATTTGTTTTAATTTTTTATTTAAATTCAATTTATTTAACATATACTGTATTATTAGTTTCAGAGGTAGAATTTAGTGATTCATCAGTTGCATACAACACCCAGTGCTCATTACTTCACATGCCCTCCTTAATGCCCATCCCCCAATTACCCCCCACTCCGCCCACCTCCCCTCAGTTTGTTTCCTATAGTTAAGTCTCCTATGATTTGTCTCTCTCTCTCTGTTTTGGTCTTATTTTATTTTTCTTTCCCTTCCCCTTTGTTCATCTGTTTTGATTCTTAAATTCCATATATGAGTGAAATCATATGGTATTTGTTTTTCTCTGACTTATTTCACTTAGCATAATACCCTCTAGTTCTATCCATGTTGTTGCAAAATGGCAAGATTTCATTCTTCTGATGGCTGAAAAATATTCCATTATATATATATATATAATATATATATATACAAACCACATCTTCTCTATCCACTCACCTATTGATGGATGACTAGGCTCTTTCCATAGTTTGGCTATTGTGGACATTGCTGCTATAAATTTGGGGTGCACCTGCCCCTTCAAATCACTATGTTTGTATCCTTTGATAAATAGCTAGCAGTGCAGTTGCTGGGTCATAGGGTAGTTCTATTTTTAACTTTTTAAGGAGGCTCCATACTGTTTTCCAGAGGAATTTGCCCTAATTTTTAAGTAATCATGCCCAAACTGTATGTTGTATATATGGTTACATTAATTACAAAATCCTACCATATCAAGACAATTACAGTTTTTGTTTTCATATATTTCATATAATATGTATGCATTTTTATATCATCATTTGTAGCAGCCTCTGGCAACTGTCTTCTAAAATAACTTTACCTTCTCCTTTGCCTACAGACCCCAATTTATTCCCCTCTTATGGGAAGATAACTTTATTCCCATATCAGGGAGTATATCTGAGTTTGTCTGAAGTAAGTCACTTGTGGCAATTGCATTCTTCTTTACAGTGAATAGTTCATGGGAATGTGATTCAATTCTGGTCAATTAGATGTGAAAAAATGTCTTCATGGACTTTTAGGCAAAAAGCGTCCATTCTTTAAAAAGGAACGATGAAGGAGAAATAGTCCTTCTTCTACCTGATGCTGCTGTGTCTGAATGAGATGCACAGAACTGTTGCTGACTTAAGAGGGCTGGAAGAGGAGTTCCCTGCACACTGCATTTGGCAAAGCAGAAAAAAGAAAACACTGGGTTTTCAATTAAATAACAAAACCTAGCGAAACTGTACCAATAAATTTCAGGTTATGTAAGATAATAAATTTCCTGTGCTTAAGCCGTTTGAGTTTGGCTTTTCTACTATTTGTTGACAACCTACTTGTCACCCTGTGATGCAGTGGTGCATTTCTATTTCTAATCATTGTGAAACCCAACTTCCTTGTGGTTCAGCCTAAATGAAAGTTTATTCAAATGAAATCAAGGGGTCAATCCAGAGCAACTGGTACTTGTGATGTACTCTTTCTCCATTTTTCTCTCTCTGTACCAGCTGTTTTTCTTTTTTTAATAATGTGAGGTGAAATTCACACAACAAAATCAAACAATTAAAAGGAAACAATTCGGTCACATTTGGTACGTGCACATTGTGGTGAAACCACCACCTCCATCTGGTTCCAAAATGTTTCCATCTCGTCCAAGTACGCATGACCATAGGAATCTATCAGCTCCTTGACAGTAAGGCATGTTCAATATATGTCTGTATATATCTAGAATATAATACAATTCCTGGCACAGAGTAGATATTTAAAATACAATCTTTAAAAATGTAATGAGAATTATTTCTCTACTACTGAACTTTTTTTATAAACATAAACCTAAACCTAGATCCCATAACACATTTAATAAAATCATTCATTATTGACAAATCAGGTTGGTTGATATTATAGAACTTGCCATTTTTACCATTAAAGTAAAAAATTACAGAAAAATGCAATATTTTGAGAAGAAACATTTACAGATGTTTTGATACATTGCAGAGAGACAATCTATCATGTTAAGCAAAGTAACCTGTATCAATGCATTAGTATAAGTAAATATTTATATATTATAAGGTAAAGTACCCTATACTTAATATAAATTAGTGTAAAAATAGAGTAGTATATAAATTATATCTTATTTTATATTTGTATTTAACATTATAAATACATATAACAAAATAATATAATGCATTACTATACATATGTGTAAATATGTATATTCATCAATATACATATGTATGGAAATAAATAAAGTTGGAAAATTAAAACCAAACTCAAAAAAAATAGATTCCAAAAGTTAAAAAGGTGAGATGTGGTGGAAAAACATGTTTTCCTGTTGTTTATGGACTAAGTCTGGTCTAAATTGTTAATGTAAGAAATATATTATTGTATTTCTGAAAATCATTTCTGAATAACAGTTGTTATTCAACTGTAGATATTTTCTTAAGTTCAGATTTATTTTTAGGTTCTGTTACTTGTGGGAAATGTTCACATTTCAAAAGAAGATTCTGAAGAAAAAAGATGTGGAAATAGATAATCTTGCCTCAGCAGTTGGAATGCTCAGACACCACCACAAAGGAGTCATGAAACACTTGCTATGCAAAGGGGGGGGGGTGAAAAACACATCTACAAACTAGCATTTCCAAAAAGCAAACAGAAGGCATACCACATTTTAATGGGCTTTTTGGTTATTTCAATAACATCACATTTTTGATAAATTAGACCCTACATTCAGTCTTAATTTAATAGAGACTTTTTGAAGACAGTTGTAATAACCAGCGTTGTCATGTTGCTCAGTGGGTCAAGGTCACAGATCTGACATCAACACTGGCTGGTTAGTTTAAACTAGAAACATTTGACCTACTGGTGAGGAGTTCACTGGCCTCTCACAAGTGGGCCTCAGTGAAGGTGCTAACGTCTCAGCAAGAACTTAGCTCAAACAGTGAAAAAGTCTAGAATGTTGTTGCGACAGAGTAAGTAACATCTTTCTGTTCCAAAGCTTACCAAGCTAACATTTGCAATTTTACTTAGTATCAAAGGATCATTTAAAAAGAGGAATCATAATTAATTCACATCAACAAATGAGTCCTATCTACCTATGATCATCTCCTCTACACACAAATTTACTCATTTGTTATAATTACCAGCTGCTTCAGTTACTGTTTTCTCTGTGTGTGTGTGTGTATGTTTAATCCTCGAGTATGGGTTATTTTTACATTTTACAGATAATTTTACAGATAAATATATATCTATGTCTACCTATGCTAACAGAATTTGTATTTGAAAATTGTTGATTTTCTGTGAAGATGAGAAAAACTGCAGTATATATTCACCTGAAAGTAATATTGTTTCCATTCTCTGCCAACAAAGTAACTAAGATAGTACTGATTAGACATTTAGGGCTTGGTAGTATACTAAAAAGAAAGCTTTTCCAGTAGTCAGGGAACAGAAAGGTCCACAGACAAAACTAAAATGCTCAAATCGCAAGGTTTATTAATTATGTTTAAAACATATAGCGTAAAGCAAGGGGAAAGAAATGAAGTAAGTTAACACATTTAGGATGGCATGCCAGTGTCTTGGAAGGACTGTATTACCTACACCCGTGATACACAATATTCAGTTGTCTTATCTCTTTGCCTTTCCTGTAATGACATGGTTACCAGAATGAAAGCTGAAGTTCAAGCAAGAAAGCCCAACAGGGGAAGATGCCCAAAGCAAATGACACACTCTTGCTTTATCAGAGAGACACAGGACAAGTTTGCCTGGCTAATAGTTACGGATTGCCAATTAACTTGCTGAAGAGAACACTGATGGGTTTTATGTGAGTTTCTTGGGCATAGAATTGTGAAGCCAAAATGGGTGTCACCAATGGGTGGCTGAATTAAGATGTTATGAATAATGAGTACATCATATGTCCCATGTATATTTAATGCATCCTGTTATTTAGTGCTTCCGTACCTCATGCACATTTAATAGCTCATGAATAACCAGTGCACTTAGTCCTTCCGTCCTCTCTACGGTTAACTCATAAATGCTCTACTTACTAACTGCTATATACTTAAAGCAGCTTATGAGTTTCATCCATTCTTTCCTTGCTAGATTCAAATATTCTCAAACAATACAACAAATAGTTGTCCTTTAGCTATTGAACTCTGAACCGCTTAAAACCAGCTACAGTAATCAGAATTTTCAAAATCTAGGAAAAAGAGTATAGGTATGGATATATTTTCATGGATGTGTTTGTGCATGTGTGTATGGATGGATAGATAGATAGATGATAGATAGATATTAAAGAGAGGATGGTATTCATATGTAATGATGAGCAACTGACTTAAATATATAAGAATCATTTTAATTTGGAATCATGGGAGTCACAAGGTACAGAGTTATGAGAAAAAAATTTAATTTCTTTTTTAAAAATTAAATTTAATTAATTGACAAAGAAGTCAATAATGAAGTTATTTCACAGCAATTATTCTTAAAGAGCTGAATTACCAGAAGCACCAAATTATTTTATAAAATTAAATGTATAAATGTGGTGTTAAAATGTTTATCTTTTTGTCTCTTGGATTAAAAAGGTACTGTTGCATACCATGAATTTATTTAACACTCTATTATTGATGAAAATAATACTTTGAAATAATTGTAGCAAGTGCTGTGTTCCCTTCCAACTTACTTATGCAAAGATATTAAATCTGGAAGTAATATAATGTATAGTACATCTAGTCTATCATACTCTAATTATTAGCTAACTTAATTACTGAGCAGGTTCACCTTATTCAATGTGTGTCAATGTTGACACATTCAATCTGCATGGCATACTGTTTTGGTAGTTTCATTTGGTAAAAACAAGTTAATTTTATTTATTTTTTATTTTTTAAAATATATTAATTTTAGATTATGAACCAGTGTGTTGACTTACATGTACCTATATGTTGGGATAAAGGTAGTAATGAAGGTATTAGCTTCTCTCTGACTCAAATACCAGCATGGAAGGAAGAAGGTGATGATGCAACTGCACAGAAGGAAAGAGAAAGTGAGTGAAGCAACCACGATACAGAATATGAATTTTAAATTGTTAGGATAATATAAACATGAGACTCTTTGTTTTAAACAGGAGAGCCATGTTTATTTTTCAATGTTAAATATGCTTTGTTTTGTTCCTTCTGCCATCAGAATAAAATGAGACCAGTTACAAAGAAATTTAACTTTTTGTGGAGTGTCAAATCACATGGATGCACTCAGTCAGGCATCACCTAAAATATGCCAAAGCCTGAAGACACACTTGGTGTACATTGGCAAAGTTAAACTAACCTGAGGTTGTTGATCTGGCACTAACATGAACCAAGAGGAAAGAAAGTGAGTTGGCTTCTTGTTCATCAAATCTTATTATTCATTTCTGTCTCATAGGTGAGCACTTTAGGTCTACTTTCTGCTACTATGTATTCCTTTATTAACTGTTTCTGTCAATGATTTCAGAGGAGTTCCATGCTATGGTTTTTCATGTATATCTTATATCTAAAGCAGGAACCGTTTTCAGTGAGATATAATTGCATATAGTAAAATGTACAGATCTTTTTTTTATTATGTTATGCTAATCACAATGCATTACATCATTAGTTTTTGATGTAGTGTTCCATGATTCATTGTTTGCATATAACACCCAGGGCTCCATGCAGAACGTGCCCTCTTTAATACCCATCACCAGGCTAACCCATCCCCCCACCCCCCTCCCCTCTAGAACCCTCAGTCTGTTTCTCAGAGTCCATAGTCTCTCATGGTTCGTCTCCCCCTCCAATTTCCCCCCTTCGTTTTTCACAGACCTGTACCTCTGAAACAAATAATACATTATATGTTTAAAAAAAAAAGAAGAAGATAGTAGGAAGGGTAAAATGTACAGATCTTAAGAATTAGTACAATGAGTTTTTTTTTTTTAAAGATTTTATTTATTTATTTGACAGAGAGATAGAGAGAGAACACAAGTAGGCAGAGAAGCAGGCAGAGGGAGAGGGAGAAGCAGGCTTCCCGCGGAGCAGGGAGCCCAATGCGGGACTCGATCCCAGGACCCTGGGATCATGACCTGAACCGAAGGCAGCCGCTTAACCGACTGAGCCACCCAGGCGCCCCAGTACAATGAGTTTTAACATGTACATGCCTGTGTAACCGACACTCTCCAGCCGATATAGAGCAATGTTATCACCAAAATTCCCTTGTGTTTCTTTCTGGTCGTTACTCACTCCCATAAGAAAATGGTATTCTAATTTCAGTCATCAAAAATTAATTTTCCTATCTGTAAACATCAAATAAATGGAATCGGACAGTATATACTCTTCTGGTTTTGATAAACACACTGTTGTGGAGGCTCCTCTTTGTGTCTATCAGAAGTTTTGTCCTTTTTATTGCCACAAATCGTTTATCCCTTTTCCTGTTGATGGACCTTTGGGTTGATTCAAGAGTTTGCTATTATGAATAAAGTTGCTATGACATGTTCGTGCAAGTATTTCTGTGGCATATTTTTAGACAATTGGTCATAAATATATGGTTCTACTTCTGAATTTTCTATTTTGTTCCAATCTATTTATCTTATTTACTGTAACTTTATATTCAATTTTCTATGTTGATGGATTTGCTTCTCTAAAACTTTGTTTCATGTTGATAAAATAAATGTTTGCAATAAACTTTATAAATAATGTTCTTTCCAGGTTTTGGCCCCATAAAAACAGTTTTCCTGTTCTATTTTCTGGAACAGTTTTGTTTTGTGTTTTATTATTTGTTTGAGGTTAGTATGTCTTTCTTAGTTATTTGGTAGCAACTACCAGGGAAGCCATCTAGGCCAAGAGTTTTCTTTGTAGAAAGATTACCCTTTGGAATTTTTTCCTTAATAGATATAGGATTATTCAGTTTGTCTTTCTTCTTGGGTCAGTTTTAGTAAGTTGCATTTTTACAGGAACTTATCCATTTCAGCTATACTGCTAATGTTGTCAGCTTAAAGCTGTTCATGACAGTTTTTAATATCTGTAAGATCTTTGTACTAGTTCCTTTCGCTCCTGATATTAGTCACTTGTGATTTACCTATTTTCTTTATCAGGCTTGTTTGGAAGTGTATCAACTATCTTAATTTTCAAAAAAAAAAAAAACCACTTTTCTATTTATTGTTTTTCTCTTATTGTTTGTGTGATTTCTGATGTTATCTTCATTATTTCTTTCCTCCGAGTTATTTGGGTGTTTTTTTTGTTTGTTTGGTTTTGTTTTGTTTTGTTTTGTTTTGTTTTTGCTATTTTTCTATCTTCTTGAGATAAAAGCTTAGATTAATGAATTAAAAAAATTCCGGGATGCCTGGCTGGCTCAGTCAGTAGAGCAACTGATTTTTGTTCTCAGGTTTGTGAGTTCTAGCCCCATGTTGGGTTCAGAGATTATTTAAAAATAAAATCTTTAAGAAAAGAATTTAAAAATTTCCAATTTTCTAATATAAGCCTTTAAAACTATGAGTCTCTAAGCATAGTTTTAGCTGCATACTACATTTTGATATATTGAGTTTTCATAAGTGTTAGTTTTAAAATATCTTTATTCTTCTTGTTATTTCTCCTTTGACTATTAAGTTTTAAAATATCTTTGTTTAATTTCCACCTACTTGGGGGTTATGTAGATAATTTTTGTTGCAGATTATTAATTTAACTCTGCCATAAACATATTCTGTATAATTTTAGTCTTTGAAATGTATTGAGCTTTTTCTTCTATTCCAGCATATTATCCATCCATGTATACTCAAAAAGAATATGTTTTCTGCAGTTGTTGGATTGTTTTAAAAATGTCTATTAAGTCCAGTTGTTTTACTAAGTTATAAGAGAAGATGTTAAAGTCTCTAATTATCAGTATTAATTAGCATATTTTCCCTGTATTTTGATCAATTTTACTTCATGTGCTTTGAACGTCTACTATTAAAAATTTCCTCTATGATGAATTGACATTTTATCATTATAAAATGATAAAATATATATGTTTAGTAGTACTCCTTAACTTATGTTGGCTTTGTGTGATATTAATGCAGTCACTCCAACTTTCTTATACTTAGTATTTGCATTTATAACGTTACTCTCGCATATGGCCAGGTACTGTTTTTTCTTTCTTTCTTTTCTTTCTTTCTTTCTTTCTTTCTTTCTTTCTTTCTTTCTTTCTTT